>NC_088413.1:48763904-48833904 GCF_034236695.1 Oncorhynchus nerka | reverse complement strand
AGGAAAATATATAGATACAACCCCATCTCTCTCTGTCTCTCTCTGTCGCTCTGTCTTTCTCTTTCCCTCTCTCTCTTTCCCTCTCTCTCTGTCTCTCTGTCTCTCTCTCTCTCTCTCTCTCTCTCTCTCTCTCTCTCTCTCTGTCTCTACCTCTCTCTCTCTCTCTCTCTCTCTCTCTCTCTCTCTCTCTCTCTCTCTCTCTCTCTCTCAGGAACCACGTGCATGTACAATTTCAATGTCAAATCTCAATGTCATCACATTTAGCTATATGATACTCTACTCGAAAATATGCTAAGGTGAATAAATAAAAAAAATCTGATCAAATAGAATTGGAAATAAAATGCCAAGCCACTTTTTTAGCTGATGTTATTATGTTAGTCACCCAGGTATCTTCCTCTCCGGCTCCGAGTGAGCCGATTCATTTCCACGTCTTCTAACTTAGCCTTCCCAACTCCCACCTCCTCTCCAACCTCTGAGCCTCGCTAACACCATCCTCCATCCTCCACTACACCTCCGCAGGCTTTAACTCCATCCCAACCTGTGTGTGTGTCTGTATGTGTGTGTGTGTGTGAGCCCTGTCCCTCCACATCCCCAGACGCGTCCATACATGACGGCGTTCTTCAACTCTCCCTCTCCCTCTGTCTCGGTGAGATGACGGCACTGCCCTGTCTGTGTGTCTGTCTGTGTGAGGTGATGTGGGGATTACAGTCCTCTCGCCTCAGCCTAAACCATAGAGGAGCGAGCAGAGGGGCGAGGCGAGGGGAGCGAGGGGCTCGAGTTCCAGCGGCTTCATACTGTAGCACATCTAGAGGTGTCAAATCAGCAATAACCCACCTGCCCCCAGCTAAATCCACCCAGAGCCCCCCAGTCTCTGCTGCTAAACTCTCTGGTTGCATCCCAAAGGCTACCCTATTCCCTATAGAGTGGGCTCTGGTCAAAACCAATACACCAATATGTAGGGAATAGGGTGCGGTTTGGGCCACATGCTCTCTGCTGCTGCACTGCAGTCTGCCTGCTCCACTGGACACATCATGGAATATATATCAGATCATATCGTACAGCGAACACGTGTCTGCATCACGGTATAAACCAGAGAAATGCGAGGACATTCTCTTACTTTATATGGTATGAACATTTCATCCTTAGTTATGAAACGATTGGTACCTATTTTGATCAAGTACAGTATAACGAAGGGCATTTCAAAGAACTATTTATCAACTGTTTATGAACTATTTGTCAACAATTTATCGACAATGTCAGTTTGAAGATGTGGCATTCATAAGGCATAAACTGTTACCTTTTCTCATAAAGGATTAGACGGCCGGTCATCATCGACGACTGTCAATGTTTTATTATAGACACTGTAGACATACATTATCTAGACAGCATGGTAGAGAGCTATACCCTATATCACAGTGTGACGGATAGCTTAGTGTTCTATTCTATTCTATTCCTTCTACATTTTCACTTAAAAACCATACGGTCAAATCTCGGAATAAAAACGCTATTATAATTTTTAATACTTTCTAATCTGCTGTGAAATAATTGAATGCGACTTCCTTCCACCAGTGGTAGATATCTAGTTCTAATGTATTAGTGTTGACTTGTTCTAAGCTATCACAGAGCCGAGAGGCTATCAATCCCCTGTCCATCTGGGGGATCATAAATCCACCAGCCAGGAGATGTTACCTTGTCATCTCTGACGAATACCTTCAGGTGACCATCTGTCACAGGCCCATATCCCCTCATCGCTGGTGGCACCAAGTTTGCTGGATTTTCTCGGTCTCATTTAAAGATTGCAGCATAGCACTTGAATCGGAGTACTATACATGGTACGGTAATTCACTCCCGCTCTATCTAGGTAGGAATGCTTTTGTAAATGATTTCCAAAAACGAATGGAAGAATCAACTATAACATGAATACACTGTAAAAACAACACACAAAAAAACATTTTTAAAAAACTCAAATGTAGTTCTTTCAACTGATTATTATTAAGTAACTGGTTCCACAGTCTTTTTTGTTTGTTTAATCAACTTTTAGGTCCAAGTGTTACCTGAACTAAAAAAACGTTGGCCCAAACTTAGCTCTAACTTGAGAACTTTGTTCATAAATGTAGTCAATTTAAAATGATGTGTTTGCTCAGCTTATCTCATGTGTTCATTCAATTATAAATGAACAATTGGGCATCTTAACTAAAAAAAGGCTGTGCAACTGGTTACACACACTCACACACACTCACACACTCACACACACACACACACACACACACACACACACTCAAACTGTGCTTTTAACATGTTTTCAACGTACATATTTGACACACGTCAACATACATGGTTGCATTGTGCGTGTTCATTTATACAGTAATTATTATCAACATGTCATCACCTGGGATTTGAACTCAGAACCTCTTGGTTCATGGCATTCCCATCTTCCTGCTACGACACCATGTCTGTGTCAGTTATCAGTTAATCTGACTCTTCTCTCATCATTGAAGACGGGAATGCTTTTAACCAAGAGGTTTTCAGTTCAAATCCCAGGTGATGACATGTTGAATCTTAATTACTGTATAAATGAACACGCACAATGTAATCATGAATGTCAATGTATGTCAAATATGTAAGCTGAAAACATTGCACACTGTGTGTGTGTAACTAGTTCCACGGCCTTTGTTTAGGTAAATAATCATTTTATAGTTGAATGAACATGAGGCTATTTAAGCAAACGCATCATTTTAAGTAGACTGATTTTTTTGCATACGTTTTCTCATGTTGGAGCTACGTTTGGACCAACTAAAAATGTTAAGTTCAGGTGACACTTTGACCAAAAGGTTAGTAAACAACAAAAAAGACTGTGGAACCAGTTCCTTAATAATATTTAGTTGAAACAACTACATTTGTGTGTGTGTGGCCTCTTGGTCCCACCTCTTACATTATATGGATCAGCATCAGATGTTTTGGGTTTGCGTCCCAAATGGCACCTTTATCCACCTTCTCCCCTGTATAGTGCACTGCTTTCAAAGTGGTGCTCTATATAGGGGATAGGGTGCACTATATACAGTACCTTCAGAAAGTATTCACACTCCTTGACTTTTTCCACATTATTTGTTGTGTTACAGCCTGAATGTAAAATGGATTATATTGAGATTTTGTGTCAGTTGCCTACCCACAATACCCCATAATGTCTAAGTGGATTTCTGTTTTTAGAAATGTTTACAAATTAATAAAAAAGGAAAAGCTGAAATGTCTTGAGTCAGTAAGTATTCAACCCCTTTGTTATGACAATCTTAACACGTCACGTAATAAATTGCGTGGGCTCAGTGGTGGAAAAAATACCCAATTGTCATACTTGAGTAAAAGTAAAGATACCTTAATAGAAAATGACTGAAGTAAAAGTGAAAGTCACCCAGTAAAATACTACTTGAGTAAAAGTCTAAAAGTATTTGGTTTTTAATATACTTAAGTATCAAGTATAAAAGTATAACTAATTTCTAATTCCTTATATTAAGCGAACCAGACGGCACCATTTTCTTTTCTTTAAAAAAAAATGTATGGATAACCAGGGGCACACTCCAACACTCAGACATCATTTACAAATGAAGCATGTGTTTAGTGAGTCCACCAGATCAGAGGCAGTAGGGACGTCCAGGGATGTTCTCTTGATAAGTGCGTGAATTTGATTATTTTCCAGTCCTGCTAAGCATTCAAAATGTAACGAGTACTTTTGTGTGTCAGAGAAAATGTGTAGAGTAATTTTGTCAAAAATATAAATAGTAAAGTACAGTTACCCCTCAAAAACGATTTAAGTAGTACATTAAAGTATTTTTACTTAAGTACTTCACACCACTGCATGGAGTAACAAGTCGGAAGTTGCATGGACTCACTCTGTGTGCAAAATTAGTGTTTTTTGAATGACTAGCTCATCTCTGTACCCCACACATACAATTATCTGTAAGGTCCCTCAGTAAAGCAGTGAATTTCAAACACAGATTTAACCACAAAGACCAGGGAGGTTTTCCAATGCCTCGCAAAGTAGGGCACCTATTGGTAGATGGGTAAACATTTAAAAAGCAGACAGTGAATATCCCTTTGAGCATGGTGTTTATTAATTACACTTTGGATGGTGTATCAATACACCCAGTATTGCCGGAGAGGAAGGAAACTGATAAGGGATTTCACCATGAGGCCAACAGTTACAGAGTTTAATGGCTATGATAGGAAAAAACTGACGATGGATCAACAACATTGTAGTTACTTCACAATACTAACCTAAATGACAGAGTGAAAAGAAGGAAGTCTGTACAGAATACAAATATTACAAAACATGCGTCATGGTTGCAATATGGCGCTAAAGTAAAACTGCACAAAATGTAGCAAAGAAATTAACTTAATGTCCTGAATACAAAGCGTTATGTTTGGAGCAAATCCAATATAAAACATTACTGAGTACGACTCTTCCTATTTTCAAGCATGGTGGTGGCTGCATCATGTTATGGGTATGCTTGCCACCGTCAAGGACTACACTAGGGAGTTTTTTGGGAACAAAAATAAACGGAATAGAACTAAGCACAGGCAAAATCCTAGAGGAAAACCTGGTTCTTTCTGCTTTCCACCAGACACTGGGAGATAAATTAATCTTTCAGCAGGATAGTAACCTAAAACACAAGGTCAAATCTACACTGGAGTTGCTTACCAAGACAACAGTGAATGTTGGCCTGCTTACAGTTTTGAATTAAATCTATGACAAGACCTGAAAATGGTTGACTAGCAATGATCAACAACCAACTTGACAGAGCTTGAAGAATAAAAAATAAATAATGTGCAAATATTGTACAATCCAGGTGTGCAAAGCTCTTAGAGACTTACCCAGAAAGATATCATCTGTAATCGATGCCAAAGGTTACAGACGATGTGTTGACATGTGTTGACTCAGGGGTGTGAATACTTATGTAAATGAGATATTCATGTATTTCATTTTCAATACATTTGACAAAATGTCTCAAAACATGTTTTCACGTTGTCATTATGGGGTATTGTGTGTTGATAGGTTAAAAATATATATACATTTCATTTATTTTGAATTCAGGCTGTAATAAAATAAAATGTGCAATAAGTCAAGGGGTATGTATGCTTTCTGAAGGCACTATGGGGATAGGGTGCCATTGCTGACGGGGCCTTGCTGTGAGTGTGAATAACTCCATCTCGGCTGTTTTGCTGTCCCTGGATCAGCGTTAGAGCGAGTCAACGAGGGCATCTTTTAGTTAGTGCGGTGTCCCATTCCCCTTCATCCATCTCACCCAGCTGAGTAGAGCTGGGCCTCGTTCTTTGCTCCTCTCCCTGCTTTCTCGGCGGCAAGCCGTCAGATACAGTTAGCCAGGGCTGTGTTGGCTCGGCACACCTTCAGCATGCTGGTCAGATCACACCAGGCCCTAATCGCCAGCAACAGGCCGGCCCAAGATCTGAGGAGATGAGAATCTAAGGCGAAGATGGCTCCAGGCGCCTCGCTGCATCACTCCCCTGGGACCCCTCTGCCCCCCTTGATTCACCCCCCCTCTGTACGCACATCCTCGACCCTTTCCAACCCCCTCCTCCCTCCACCCCTAACCACCCAGCACATCTTCAAAAGCACAGCCCCACCTCCCTCCAGGTCCCAGCATAATGTTCTCTCCCTCGCTTTCACTCTCCATCTCTCTCTCTCTTTCACTCCCCATATCTCTCTCTCTCCACTTTGATTACTCTTAGCACCACGAGAGCACTCGGCTCTGCACCGGCTCCTTGGGTATTATCAAAACCAATCAACATGAAAGTTTTCATAGCAGCACCCACGGAGAGATGGGATTGAGGGGGAAGAGTATTGGGGGAAAGAGAGACGGGAGAGAGAAAGAGGAGTGTTTGGGGTATTTTTAAAGAGAATAACAATAGCGGAATTGAGACATCACAGTAATAAGGGCGCTTGGGGGAATATTGAACAAGTTGGAGAGTTAGGGGATGGGTGGATGATAGATCCCTTTAAGCAGGGTCGGCCCGCTCATTAGGCAGGATTAGGATGGCCGCCTACGGCGGCAGATTGACGAGGGCGGCATTTTGAACTAAACTGACTAAGATGTACCTCCAACAACACATAAATATTCACATAATTCTGCCCGAAAACAATGACAATTTCTCTCAACCAGTGGCCTATGTGATTTTTAGGTGAGTGCTGATGCTGGTAAGCAACTCCCACGTTGTCAAAGGCAGGGAGGCAAATGATGTATCTTGTCCATTCTGAGCGCGCATCTCCAGGGTGCTGCGGGAAGAGATGCAGCGCTGCAGCGCTCCACCAACATTACGCCAAAACAATGATCTGACATAAATCATGTATCAGATATAGCATATGGTTATAAGAGTATGTGGCCTTTTCTGTAGCCTACAGGCTGGAGAGAAAGTGGATGACAATGTAGTGAGAGAAACTTTTTTCACATCGTTACAGGTTTCTACCATCAGGTAGCCTGACCTAAATGGCGCCCGATCAAATAAAATATATGAAAATGTGCTGGACATGTTAACAAACAACATATCCTAAAAACAGGACAGGTCAAAGTGAAAGGGACAGTATGTAAATGTACAATCAGGCTACTCACAACTGCTGCCCAGGAGTTTCATCCCGTGGGCTCAATGGTCATGATCAGTGGTTTCAACTTTGTATCACTCGTGTTTTACGAGCTGATCGTAGCAACAACAAAAAAAGAAAATACCTCTACATTTCCCGCTGTGTAAACTCGTTGCAACTGAGCTGAGGACAACTCCTGATGAAGTCGGGGAGCTGATATTTAGAGCTTAAATTGATTAGTCACAGGAATGTGGACGAATAGAGCCAATGTTTTACAAACAGTGGGCCTACAACATGGATGGGCATTCATTGGAGGCCAAGATGGTAGGCTACACCCCATTAAGCACATATTGACGCCAACTTCTTTTTTTGCTTCTGTCTGGATCGGCCATCTTTTTTGTTGTTGGTGTTTTACAAACGGTAGGCCTACCATTTAGATGGGCATTCCTAAAATACCATTTCAGGCGACAATGTAGGCCAGGGGTGGGCAACGCCAGTCCTCTGGGACCTGATTGGTGTCACACTTTTGCCCCAGCTAACACATCTGACAGTAATAATCAACTAATCATGATCTTCAGTTTAGGATGCAATTAGTTTCATCAGCTGTGTTGATTAGGGACGGCCCCCGAGGACTGGAGTTGCCCATCCCTGTTGTAGGCTATACCCCAGTAAGCACGGACCGACTCTGGCGCATTTTGGGTGTCTTTTTTTTTGTGCAGTCTTGACTGGCCTTGTTTTCCACATTTTTTGGTCCGTTCAAGACGAAATCTGAATTAATTATAGATGCCTATGTTTGGGTCAAGTTTTGTCTACGTCTGGACCAGCCTTGATTTGGCCCAAACATAGACGTCTATAAATTACATATTTTCAACTTCAGAACCAAAAATGAACTTGATTTCCAGAAAATATGTATTTTAGACGTCTTTTCAACGTTATTTTGCTTACTGGGACTATTCTTGTTGGAACTGCAATTTTTTTGTCTCGTCTAGGGCAGCAGAATGTCCAGGACCGGCCCTGCCTTTAAGGGATGGAGTAGTGATCTGTTGGAAGAGGGGGATTCTAGAGCAACTGTGGTGGGGTGTGGGCCACAAAAAATCTGAACTCATCACGAGGGGCCACATTAGCTTGTGGGTCTGCGTACTCACATCCATACCCCCCACCTTGTGAGCAAAACATTTCCCCCCTCATGACAGCGAAGAGAAAATATTTACGTTTTAAAGTTAATTTCCTGCAATTCTGAAAGATTTGCCATGAGGCATAGAGAAGATGTTGCTGTTTTAAAGCAAGTTTGTTGCAATTCTACAAGTTTTGCCATGGGATGGAAGCAAATGTTTGCAGTTTTTAATATGGTAACTGATTTCCAATATTTCATGGACTTGTGGGATTGTACCAGGGGTGTGAAATATGAGTTTATACACTTGTGTGCTTTGTGTATAAGTTTGTGAATTACTATTAGTATCATTTTCATGTTTCTTTTTTTGTTCTGATGCTCAAAAACACATTGCATGTGTTTATGTTTGAGTGTTTGTGGTATCTTGTTTATTAGAGAGAGAAATGAACACGTAACATCTAGTAAGTTGACTGTTGTGAGGTGTCGTCATGTGTGCCATATTGTGTCTGGTTCTACAGAGCTTCAAGCTGAACGTGGACAGTCACTGTTCCCTGAAAGACTGTGTACTAATACATTGTGTCTGGTTCTACAGAGCTTCAAGCTGAACGTGGACAGTCACTGTTCCCTGAAAGACTGTGTCCTGGAAGAAGGCAGGCAACTGCTGGAAGTCATAATCTCCCACAAATCAGGTACGGCTCTCACTGCTCTCAACCCTCACATTTATTATTAATGTTTATATTAACATACTGACCTTCAGAATGTATAAATCTTAAAGTAACCGCTTCTCAAGCAATGGGAAGGGGGGAAAGAAACAGCCTTTTTCAACATACATTACCAATGGCATTCTATCTGCAGTGGATTGAGCGAGTGAGTGAGTGAGTCCGGGCAGGCTGGGAGAGATTGGTGCTTGTGACTGGGTCGAGAAATGACAGAGAGGAGAGGTGGAGAGTGAAAGGGGTGGAGAGGGAGAGAAATGATAGAGAGGAGAGAGAGCGAGGTGCCGTGTACTGTATATGAAGAGAGGGAGTAAGAGAGAGGAAAAAGAGAGGGAGGAGGCACTGTGTATATGAAGAGAGGTGGAATTAGGAACAGCAGGACTTGAGTCAGAGGCCATCATCCAGACATTCTCTCCTCTCTGCTGGGCCGATTATTCACCTAAAGCATCCAGCCAGCCAGCCAGCCAAGCGCTCAGCAAATGTACAAATCCGCTAAGCTGACCTCCCAGTTGGCGAGTTGTCTCCTCGCTGGCTCTTAAGCTGCCCACCATTAAAAATGCAGATGGCCTCCAGGATCCTGGAGCTGTTTGAAAAGCTCTGACAGGAGAGAGGAGAAGAGAGGAGAGGTGAGAAGAGCCCTACTGTGATTCACTAGAATCAGCTCTCTCCCATTCTCTCTATCTCTCTTCCTCCCTCTCATTCTCTCTCTCTCTCTCTCTCTCTCTCTCTCTCTCTCTCTCTCTCTCTCTCTCTCCCTCCCTTCTTTCATCCACATCTCATCTGCATTGGTTCCTAGTACCTTCACTCGCTTACTATTGGACGACACAATTCTTAGCAAATCTCTCCCCCTACTTCCCGCACTGCAGACACTAATACCGGTTTCCTAGCAACTCTGCAGATCAGTCATGATAATTCCACAGGTATGAGCAGTGTGTGACATTGTTGAGCAGCCAGTCACTCAATAGATACTACAGTCAGTGTGTTTGTGCGTGTACATGCATATGTGCGTGCCTTTGTGCGTGCGTGTGGATTACAGGGTCACATTCTGCCCTGGCTCATTCATCTTGATTTGCACTTTTTAATTACTTTGAACAAACAGGATTTGGGTGAATCATGGCTGCTGGTAGAAAGACAGGGCTGGAGTAACATGCTGATGGTTCTGCAGGTGTGGGAAGGGATTAACTCTAAACCAGCGACTCATCACATGCAGTACACATACTGGTGTGTACATATACATTAGTGAACATAGTACAGGGCAGATCACGTAGGCATCTGTGTTCAGCATAGAGAGACCGAGGTGGACCACTGAAGAAATCATGGTAATATCAAATGAAGAGCATTACTACCTCACTCAGACTATGGAATCCCTTTCTAAAGACCGATGAAGAAGGTATACAATTACTATGATAATGGGTCAAATAGTTGATCATAATACAATGCTAAATATCCGTACATACAGAGGCATGAATGAAGGACTTTAAGAGGGTTGGTTGGATAATCCAAAAGACTGGATGTTGGCCATTCCTCTCATTTCTCTCTCTCTCTCTCTCTCTCTCTCTCTCTCTCTCTCTCTCTCTCTCTCTCTCTCTTTCTTTACCCCGCTCTGCCTTGCTCTCTCTCTCTCTCTCTCTCTCTCTCTCTCTCTCTCTCTCTCTCTCTCTCTCTCTCTCTTTCTTTACCCCGCTCTGCATTGCTCTCTCTCTCTCTCTCTCTCTCTCTCTCTCTCTCTCTCTCTCTTTCTTTACCCCGCCCTGCCTTGCTCTCTCTCTCTCTCTCTCTCTCTTTCTTTACCCCGCCCTGCCCCACCCTGCCTTGCTCTCTCTCTCTCTCTCTCTCTCTCTCTCTCTCTTTCTCTCTCTCTCTTTCTGGGTCTCGGTCTCCTACATTCTTCCCTCCCTCTCTATCTTTAATATATCTTCTCTCCCTCTCCCTCCCCCTCTCTCTCTCTTTATTATCTGTCCAGGCCTGAGGGACATGCTCCAGATGACCGTACACCAGTGGCAGGAGCTCCAGAGGCAGATCCGCCGCCAGCACAGCTGGATGCTGCGCACTCTGGATGCCATCAAAGCCCACATCCTGGCCACTGAGGCTGAGGCCTCTCAGGAGGCAGAGACCACGGGTCCACTAGCCAGCCCCAAGGTAAACTGGCTGCATGCAGACTCCATTTCCCCCCTCATATCCCCCATTTCCCACCTCCCAACCGCCACCACCTGCCTGCCCCGCCCGCGTGCCTGTCCGCTTGCCACTGACTGAAGTCCACCCGCTCTCCCTCTCGTCTCCTCTTCCTCTAGCCCACGGCTATCCAGTGCTCACTCAGCAAAATAAACAAACAGAAGGGGGAGATGGGAAGGGTTGCTGCTATTAGCATAAGAAACAGCTAAAGCTTCCCAGTTAGAAGTTACTGGGCATGGGAAGGGAGGGAGGGAGGGACACGTAGTTGTGCATGATGTGAATATGAAATATTTCATAAATGAACTCTAAAGCAATGGTGGTGGTAGCATGAATAATTTGACAAGACAAAATGCAACGAACGCACACACACGCACGGGGGCAACAGACACAAAATTCACACACAATTATTTGTAGCTCAAAATGTGTGAAACCCAATTTATGTTCCTTGCATTTAATGTGTAATTACCGGCGTAGTCATTCTAGGTTACGATTGCTCATTGTTTAATTGCCAATTGTGATTTGGTAATTACGCTCAGATCTGATTTTGGTGGAAGGAGGCATCCTTTCCACTTACCCAGAGAGGCAGAGAGAGAGAGAAAAATGTATTTGTGTTTGTGCATCAGAAGGATATGAGCAGCCATGTCAGAGCACCAGCACAGCTCGGCTGGATTTCCCAAGGGGCCGTGCGACGTGGAGGTGCAATCTTCACAGCATCGCTCCTCGCTCTTCCTTCTTCTGACCATAATCTCTTCTTCTTCTTCTGAACCAAATGAGAAACACAATCCCTTTTTTCCTCCCATGCATAGCATAGCCAGCTGGCTATCTGTACAGTGTCTCCTTTTCTTTCCCCTCCTCCTCTCCTCTCTCCTCCTCTCCTCTCTCCTCCTCTCCTCTCCCCTCCTCCTCTCCTCCCCCCTCCTCTCCTCTCCTCTCCTCTCTCCTCCCCCTCCTCTCCTCTCCCCCCTCTCCCCTCCCCTCCTCTCCTCTCCTCTCCTCTCCCCTCCTCTCCTCTCCTCCCCCTATTCTCCTCTCCTCCCCCTCCTCTCCTCTCCCCTCCTCCCCTCTCCAGGTATTTTACTTTAGTAGTGGGCACGGCGCATCCCTCTTTCCTCTTCGTAGGCGACGACATAAATAATCCTGCTGCTTTTAAATTGTTTTGTTGCAATTAGAAATCACCACAATCAGTGTGATCAGTCAGCTCTGACATCCATTAGCCGCTTGGTTACAGCAAATTAACACAGAGACGAGCCAGTGATTCATTATCCCATAGCTGTTAATGACGATCAGATGCATTGCCTAATTAGAGCGCGGCCATTGTGGTGGGGGGGGAAGGTCAGGGAAGGAGCCACAAATCTCCTCTCAGCACTGTGTGTATGGACCCGTCCTGACTCTTTGACGAGGGGGCACGGGGGTCGGGTAAATACCATAGGAGGATGTTGACGGGAGCAGGATGAGAGGTGTCATCTTCTGGGTGGAGGGATGGATGGATGGATGACGGGGTGACGTCATCCGAATGGTGGGATGATAAAGTCAGGGGTTTCGTCCAACAGGTGGTGTTTGTGGTTCATCCATCAGGCATTATCAACGTAGGAGGTTCGCCTGAAGTTCTTTATCGCTCTTTTAATGTGTGGAGATGTTAGCTTGTTATAATGGTGGCCTTGTGTACTTCATATAGCTCATGTACTTAAGCTTTATACGTTGGGAATTTATTGTGAAATCAAACATCAACCTAGTTATAATGGAGAACATAGGAAAATGGCCTCCTTCTACGACGACACTGTTTCTTTCCGGTGTCCCATTAATTCCTAATGTTCCTAAAAACAACAGGTGCTCTTTGAGGTCATTAATTCGAGCCTGTGTAAAAATGCCACATAGAAGAGCAATGCGACATGTCACTGGAGTAATAACGTGTGAGATGAAGACACTAACGTTGCCCCCACCACGCATTAAGGTGTGTATAAAGCAAGGTGCGTCTCTCCTGGCGGCCATAACGGTTTGTTGTTATTGCGGAGACCATATGCTCCTCTCTGCCGTCTCCCTCGTTGATGTTCCCGAGTCTGAATCATTTTCCATGGGACCATAAAGTTTTTAACATGGCTGGATGCTGGTCAAATGGTAATCCTGAGGGAACCCTGTCTTGTTTAGTTATTCTCCTCTAATTAAATTGTTGGGGAAGATCACAGAGCGGAGAGAAGAGAGGAGAGAGAGAGAGGAGAAGAGAGGGGAGCGAGAGGAGAGCGAGAGGAGAGAGAGAGGAGAGAGGGAGGAGAGAGGGAGGAGAGAGAGAGGAGAGAGGGAGGAGAGAGAGAGGAGAGAGGGAGGAGAGAGGGAGGAGAGAGGGAGGGAACGGGAGGAGAGAGAGAGAGGGAGAAGAGAGGGGAGCGAGAGGAGAGCGAGAGGAGAGAGAGAGGAGAGAGGGGAGGAGAGAGAGAGGAGAGAGAGAGAGGAGAGAGGGAGGGAACGGGAGGAGAGAGAGAGGAGAGAGAGTGGAGAGAGAGAGGAGAGAGAGAGGAGAGAGGGAGGAGAGAGGGAGGGAACGGGAGGAGAGAGAGAGAGGAGAGAGAGAGGAGAGAGGGAGGAGAGAGGGAGGAGAGAGAGAGGAGAGAGGGAGGCGAGAGAGAGGAGAGAGGGAGGAGAGAGGGAGGAGAGAGAGAGGAGAGAGGGAGTAGAGAGAGAGAGAGGAGAGAGGGAGGGAACGGGAGGAGAGAGAGAGGAGAGAGAGAGGAGAGAGAGAGGAGAGAGCATGTAATGATAAACAGCTCGGAGCTTCAACACTTCAACGCTTCAGTCTCAATAACAAGCTGCTGCTTCTCAAAATCCCCTGGCAAATAATGATACTCCAGAACTGCATCCCAAATGGCTCCCTATTCCCTATATAGTGCACTTCATTTGACCAGGGCCATAGGGTTTTGGTCAAAAGTAGAGCACTATATAAGGATTAGCGTGCCATTTGGGATGCACACCAGACTGTTGGTGTTCATGGTGACGAAGAAGGTAGCATTTGTATTTCATACAGTACAAGGCAAAGCTAAGCATGCTTTACACAGAGTTATGGAAGAACATAGTATCTGTACGTGATTCATGGAAATGTCACAGAATATCAGTTAAGGGGGGAGAGATTACTCTTACAAGAGAACGTTCGTGTGTGTTCAGATTGTCCCTGTGATTTTAACATGGATTGAATATTATTGTGGAATTGTAAAGCTGTGTTCTGAGTCAACTAGGCCATATTCCAAATGGTACCCTATCCTACCCTACCCTGCACTATATAGGGAATAGGGAGCCATTTGGGATGCTGCTCTACTCTCTGGTGCCGGTGGTGTGTGATGCGTTTCTCCATGAGCCTTGGTGTTTTGGACCTGAAGAACAGTACAATATACAAGAGCTTAGCAGGACACCGTCAGAGGATACTGTCTGTCACATTACAGGAGTTGCTGTAGGCTCTGTCTCCATGCCGTTGACTCACTCTCTCTCACAGAACGGGAAGGTGTTGACCACACAAACAAACCAACATGCATGGACTCACGCACACGGATGCGTATATATACACACACCCAGTGTAGGTTAGGTCTGGGAGGAAGTATTTCAATGTCCAATGTTCAGTGTCTGCCGTGATTCTCCTTTCACCTCCTCTTCATGCACCAATGGGCATACTGTTCATGGCATGACAGAGCCATAGTTTAGCACAGCCCCAGCAGAGCCCAGCACAACCACAGCCCTGTCATCAACTCTTCCTCCATTTTTTCAACATGGAGGAAATTTGTGAAAGTGCAGCAGAATTGTCAGCTAACATCATTGACATCCATGGAAAAAGTGGTGGTGTGTGTTATTTGTCCAAAATAGCCTGCTGTAGATCTTGTGTCAGTCAGTCAGTCAGTTTGTCCAGCCGCCTGTCAGTCAGTCTGTGCCCAGAGTTGGAACGTACCATATCTCCCTGGAGGCAGGGGTGGTTGGACCCTTCTTCCTCTCAGTAACCCCATCACTCTCTCATTGATCCCTTCAGATTAGACCATGTTCGTTTGGTCACAGGGGACATAAATCCAGTTAACCAGCTTGACGAAACAGCCCCCAGTCAGTGACCAAACGACACCCGGCACTCTGGTGATATTTGGGCGATGTTGCCATTACCATGCCTCACATTACAGCAAAGTTTATCAGAGTAGGTGTTGTGTCCCCCTACCTACTCCTGCCTCTGTCGCCCCAAGTGATAGAATATCTAGCTCCTCAGAGTGGGATTATTCAGGTCATCTGAGCCCTGCCAGGTGTCAGTGGCATATACTTATGCTGGCCTGCCTGTGTGTCTATGTATGTATGTATGTAAAATCAATGGGGCCTTATCTGCCGCTGCTCCCAGACAGCTTGTCTGCCCCGAGGCCCCAATTTCAACCAGCCAGCCTGGCTGACTGCAGCACAACGGGGGAGGGACATGGAGGAGGGGGGGGGGGGATGAGGATGAGAGGTGGCAGGGGGAGGGTGTGGTGGGAGGGAGAATAACAGGAGGGGAGGAGGGCCCACCGTTGTCATCATCATCCCCCATTCTGCTCACTGGGCATATGTTAAGGGCCATGCCACACCAGTGATATGCCACACCACCATGCTGCATATGGAGTGGGTCTTAGGTATATCAAGGTACAGCACGCTTAGAACTGACCCCAGGTTATTACTGCCTGGTGGAAATGTAATTAAAGGAAGTGGAGTGTCACTTTAAAGCAGGACAGGGACATTTCCGGCAAGACTTTTTAGTCTGGGCGGACTGCTGCCTGGCTCCCATCAGCCCCTTCTTCATCAGCCGGGAATTATGGGTAGATGTTCAGAGTTCACCCGGCTTTATGACTTAGTTTGTGTTGGATGGTGAGGCTGTAACTTTTCCATTAGGTATGACTATTTTGACTTTGTAGAATAGTTTATAGTGCGTTGGTGAGTTTTGCCAAGCCTTTTATTGTGGAGATAAGTTATTTTGAATATGACAATCACTGTTTTGTGAAATAAATCTAAATATGCATTCTGAAACAAGTGTCAGGAAACTGTCGTTTCATGCCCCTTATAGTTGAGAATTCACATGCTCTCTTTTGACTAGTTTAAACCAACAACTGTGTTTCTACATTGAGTATGGATTGCTTTGGTTATTAACAATCTAATCTATAATAATGTATCAAATGATTAGACTCCTCTCTTGACATGTGCACTGCATTCAGAAAGTATTCATACCCCTGACTTGTTCCACATTTTGTTCTCTTACAACCTGAATTCAAAATCAATTAAATATGTTTAGTTTTACCCATCTACTCACAATATCCCATAATGACAAAGTGAAAACATGTTTTTAGACATCTTTACAAATGTATTGCAAATTAAATACAGAAATATCTCATTTACGTAAGTAAGGTGGAAAGCTTCAAATTCCTTGGCGTACACATCGCTGACAAACTGAAATGGACCACCCACACAGACAGTGTGGTGAAGTAGGTGCAACAGTGCCTTTTCAACCTCAGGAGGCTAAAGAAATGTGGCTTGTCACCTAAAACCCTCACAAACTTTTACAGATGCACAATTGAAAGCATCCTGTCAGGCTGTATCACCGCATGGTACGGCAACTGCACCGCCCACAACCACAAGGCTCTCCAGAGGATAGTGCAGTCGGCCCAACGCATTACTGGGGGCAAACTACCTGCCCTCCAGGACACCCTCCAGGACACCTACAGCACCCGATGTCACAGGATGTCCAACAAGATCATCAAGGACATCAACCACCAAGGCCCTGCCTATTCACCCCATCCATAAGGCGAGGTCAGTACAGGTGCATCAAAGATGTGACCGAGAGCCTGAAAAACAGCTTCTATCTCGCCATCAGACTGTTAAACAGCCATCACTAGCTGCTGCCTTTAGGCATAGACTAGAAATCACTGGCCACTTATCTGGCATTACTCATCTCATGTGTATACTATGCTATTCTACGGTATCTTAATCACTTAATGTTTACATATTTGGCATTACTCATCTCATATGTATATACTTTTTCTATACTTTTCTACGGTATCTCATTAACTTAATAATGCACTTAATAATGTTTACATATCTTGCATTACTCATCTCAAGTGTATATACTGTTTTCTATACTATTCTACTGTGTCTTAGTCCGTTCCGCTCTGACATCGCTCGTCCGTATGTAATATAGTATTAACTCATTCCTACCTAGATTTGTGTGTATTGGGAATATGTTGTGTAATTTGTTATATATGACTTGTTAGATATTACTGCACTGTCGGAGCTAGAAGCACAAGTATTTCGCTACACCCACAATAACATCTGCTAATCATGTGTATGTGACCAATAAAATTTGATTTGATTTGAACTGTTTTAGTCACCTTTGGCCTCATGGTGAAATCCCTGAGCGGTTTCCTTCCTCTCCAGCAACTGAGTTAGGAAGGACGCCTGTATCTTTGTAGTGACTGGGTGTATTGATACACCATCCAACCTGTAATTAATAGCTTCATCATGTTCAAAGGGATATTCATTGTCTGCTTTTCTTTTTTTTCAACCAATAAGTTCCCTTTTTTGCGAGGCATTGAAAAACCTCCCTGGTCTTTGTGGTTAAATCTGTGTTTGTAATTCACTGCTCGACTGAGGGACCTTACAGATAATTGTATGTGGACTACAGAGATCTTGTTACTCCTGAACATATTTAGGCTTGCCATAACTAAGGGGTTGAATACTTATTGACATTTCAGCTTTTCATTTGCATGGCATTTTTGGAATATTTCAAAAAACATGATTCCACTTTGACATAATGGGATACTGTGTGAAGGCCATTATCTACATTTTTTCATTTTAAATTCCGGCTGTAACACAACAACATGTGGAACAAGTCAATTCTTTCTGAAGCCCTCTGCAATTGCTGCCACATTGGTAGAGAAAAAAAATAAAGGCTGATGTCCTGGAATTCATATCTACATCCCTTTATCTAGGGTCACGTTCACATAAATTCTTGAATTAGTTCAACTATATCAAACTCCTAAATAACTGCTCTAAAGTGTTTCTGTCTTTTAAATGAGAAATGCAAATAATCAGATATCCAAATAAGAAATAATGAATATATGCCAGGGTCTCTCTGGCAGTATTAGCATGCAAAGGTACTCTAAATGGAATGTACAAAGTGTGCTAAAATATCACACCTCTAAGTGACTTTTGCCCAAAGACAATTGAAATTTCTCCCCAAAAAGTTAATGGTGCATTTATCAAATATTTAATTACAAGGATGATAGAAATGAATATGCAGTAAAGCCTGCTGTCACGTCCCAGCGTTTGAAAAGGATCCGTGGCTTTTACAAAAAATACTAGCATAGGTGAAACGTTTATAGTAGGGCGTTGTGTTGTAGTCAAAGCTACTGTTGCAGCTCTGTACAGTCTGTTTATTGAGATGGTGAAGGAAGATGTACTAGCCCCTGCCCTTCTTCCTCTGGTTTCTTTGTGTAGCCTAGTTGTCTATTTCAGAAATGAACATTACTCTAAATCTAGTACAATTTAAACACCTTCTTATGAACAAAATGATTTCCCATTCATTCTGCTTCTAAATGTGAATGAAGCAACAATCCGAACTTCGCTGCTCAGCATCCACTGTGTGGCTGCATCTTTGATGGCACCTTATGGGGCCCTTGTCAAATGTAGTGCACTAGCATATAAGGAATAGGCTGCCATTTCAGACGCAACCAATGACCCCGTCCGAGTGCTTTTGCGCGACTTCATTACTTTTCTTCAATCTTCTATCCCCTGGCTGTGTTATTGTGTGCAGCTGAAGTCCGCTAGAAAAATCAAAACCAGATTTTATTCTTTTTTTTCATTTGTATTCTGCCTTCGACACTTGGCAATCGGATCAAAGATTACCCAACTTGCTTGCAAATAAAAGCAACGAGGAGGCACTTCAGGCTGTAATTATTAGAATCAGAGTGAGATTTTTTTTGGTGCCGAAAATGCGGAGCTCTATTGGAGCCTATTAGTTTGATTCCCTTTGTGGTTTGCTGGGTGTCCACATGTCAGGGCTGCTAATGCCTAATGAATTCTATCAAACTAAATACAATCAGGTCCAATCTGATAGGCATGGATGGGGATATATGAACACAGTGTGACGGCTAGGCTCTTGATATTGCTTGAAGTGAAGAGCTCATGCAGCTTCGGCGTTAGAGAAAAATGATTGCTTTATAATGTGTTGCCTGAATAGTACAGCAGTGGTAACTTAAGTTAAAACACAGTGCAAACTCAACTGGTCTCAACTGTGGTTGCTGTCCTTGTACAATGAATGGCAAATGAAGTGCTTCAATGAGAATGTTCTTAGAAAGAATTCTTAAAATAGAATGCTCTTAACTCATCTGTGTGTTGATATCTAGATTCATACGAACGGGGGTATATTACCAAATAGTAAACAGTGTTTACTCTTCAAACAATATGTTACACGGTCGACAGAGACACAGAAGGAGTTTTGGCTTGCGGTATTGTTTGTTCCTCTCCTAACATAGGGCTTCCTCAGATGACTCTCATCCAACTGTAATCCAACAGTGACAATATTATTCACAGACAGGGATTTCTGTATTCTCAAGAAAGCCCTGCCCGTTCTCTGGTGGAGCGAGAGCGCATAATCCCTCTTCTAAAAGTCAGAGCAGACCCACAGTATCTCGCTGTACAGTATGGTGACCATTTACTATCTTTTTAATATTTCATGTTTTGTTCTAATCAAAAATGAAATGGTTGAGCTAAACATCTGATTGGACTGTGGGAAGGGAGGGGGTGAAGGAGCTGATTGCATTGGATCCTGGGGCTATTTGCTAAGATCCCAAATGGCACCCTATTCCCTATGTAGTGCACTACTTTTGACCTGGGATCAAGGAATAGGGTGCCATTTGGGGCGTACACTAACGGCCCTTCTACACTACAGCCATCGGGCATCCGGCCTTGCCATCAGCCATTGAGGGAATACTTCCTTTGAAATCAATAGACGCTGCTATACTGCCCACGTTGCTTTGCGTCCAATGGCAGCATCCAAGCTCAAGAACCGCGCATGAATTCTATCTTGTGAATTCAAATCGTGAGAAATAAAGTCGATTTTTGGCTGGTTTCTGGTATTTCAGGTAGAACGTCACATTGACACAAAGCTGATGGCGATGCAGCACTGCACGTGTGGTCCAGCTGAAGTGTAAGCCTCCTCCTGAAGAAGTAGTGCGCAGTAATAACGGCACGGCCCCTTCTTTTCTTCTTCCTCCCTCCATTCCTCATTCCCTCCTCTCTCTCAGGACCCAGCAATTACCCTTAAGTCAGTGTGGAATAATTGTCAATGAATATTTAACAAGGCTTCAGTGGAAGCATAGGCATCAGAGAAGCATCAACTGCTATACTGTATTATTAATGTAGGGAATTGTTACAGATACAGTGTAGAGAGTCACTGGACCACACCATACAGTGGATTAGCAATTGGGAAAATGACGAAGCAGGTTCAGGAATAAACAAAGTGGGCTTCAAAAACATAATGGAGCCAGTGAGTTAAAAGAGGCACATTATGCAGCTGCTGTAAAACATGACAAAAGATGTCTATGTCATTCAATCAAACAGATAGCGGAAACATCACTAAAGCATTCCATCAGCCCCACCCCAGCCTCAGTCACAACTTTCAAGATCAAGTCCTCCCTCCCTGTATGTACCTACCCAATGTTCATTCTCAGCTGAATGTTTAAAAAAATATTCTAATCAGGAGTGCTTATAGCCAATCTGGTCAACATAAAACTGTCAGCAGTGTTATGAAATATGGGAGGTGGAATTACCTTATCCCTGTGATGATTTAACATGCCTCACAGGTGAAAGACAAAAACATGTCCCATCAGCCATCACTCCCTCTCTCCCTCTGTCAGTCGTCAATGAATGTCAGACGCGCTTCAGATGGATCTTTTACCCCCCCCCCCTCTCTCACTCTCTCTCTCACTTTCTCTCTCTCTCTCCTTATCTTCCTTTCTCTCTCTCTCTCTCTCTCTCTCTCTCTCTCTCTCTCTCTCTCCCTCTCTCACTTTCTCTCTCTCTCCTTATCTTCCTTTCTCTCTCTCTCTCTCTCCTCTCTCTCTCCCTCTCTCCTCTCTTTCTCTCTCCCTCTCTCTCTCCCTCTCTCTCTCTCTCACTTTCTCTCTCTCTCCTTTATCTTCCTTTCTCTCTCTCTCGCTCTCGCTCTCTCTCTCTCTCTCTCTCTCTCTCTCTCTCTCTCTCTCTCTCTCATTCTGTCTCTCCCTCTCTACCTCTCCCTCCCTACTTCTCCCTACCTGCTCCTTGGAGTGTTGTAAAATTCTAATGTCTGTCCTCTGGTTCTGTCCTCCCCGAAATCTGGCCAAAGCGCCGAAGGAAAGATACCTGAAAAGCAATGCACACAGATACACAAAAGGGGAAAGGACTCAGTCATGAAGTGACGATCTGTTCCTCAGAGGAAAGATAAATGACATCCAATGAGTTCTATCTTCTGTATTCGGAATTCATGTATTCTATATGTACTTTACAATACAGTAGATAGACGGGGAAAGAAATAGTCTGCCACTGCGTTTTAGCTCTTTGATGATCCATAATGATTTCTCCTTTGGTTTTATAGCGAGCTTTGACAGATGCTCTGAGTAGTAAAATGTTATTATTGTCACAAACCTGGCCATGGTGATTAGACGCCTCTTTGTTTGTGCTTGAATCGTTTTAATGTCGACACCAGCAGGGAACAAGCAGGCAACACACTGTGTGTGCGTGTGTATGTGTGCGTGTGTGCGTGCGTGTGTGTGTGTGTAAATCCCCATGACAAAATCCACCTGTGACAAGCATCCTGAAGTAAAATGATATTATATTACTATATTATTATGATATCGTATACGTTACTATGGTATTGCAGTGGCAAGTCACTAGCTACAAACTCTGCATGAGAGCTGGCAGAAAATGTAGCCGGTTTCTAGGCTGATCTTCACCTGTGTGAGTACTATTGTTTTGGGGTTTATTCCTTTCAGAAAGTTTCCAAATTTCTCCGGGTTCAAATGTTATTTAAAGGATTCAGCCCTGAATTCCCTCTGTTTCCTCCGTCTCCTCCACGGCTGGTGGAAAAGCATTATTGGCATTGTCAACACAGCTGAAATGCTAAGAATTATTGTACAAACAGAATGGCTTGTCTCCCGGATTACTTTTGATTTATGTTCCAGCTTTGATATTGGAAATAAGTAGAAGGGTGTCCTTGAACACTGTTAGTAAAGCAAAGAGAAGAGATTACTTTGGAAGGAGAAGCAGAATAAATGGGCTCTAATGTTAGGAGAGGAGGAAGGTTTGATTCCCACGTCTAGTGGCTGTGGAGAATCAGGAGGACTGCGTAGTGCTCTGTTCTGTGATGTTTGGACCATTGCTACAGTACATCATCTCCTTTGACTGTGATTCTTAGATCCAGACCTGGGTTCAAATTGTGTTGGTTTTCTTTCAGATATTTTAGCTGCACTTGACTGAGCTTGCCTGACACAATGGAACCAATGGAATAGTACCAAAAGTGTAAACCCCGCCCAGCTGGCACTCCAGGCAGGTCCAATGATAGATTGCTTAACTTTAGAAATGGGCCAATCTTGTTAGTAGTCCACCTGGACTAGAGTGAGTTACTAAGGACAGTCCAATTCATTACATATGCTCATTGGTCAATATGATGATTGAGACCTATTACTTATAGTGAGTCTTTGTGTTGGTTAAAAAGCCCAACATATATTTGGAACATGTATTATGTATGATTGTCTCTATTCAAAAGAAAAATACCTGTTGTGCTGTTCTATTTGAGTCAATGTTGGCTTTGTATGTTGGTTCTATGGTGTTTGGTTGGTCCTCCCTCATTTCTCTTTGAGTTGAAATCTCTCTGGTGGTACATGTGTTTATTCTGCCCACGAGTTGTTCTGAATCTTAAAGCCCTATTTATGTGATGCTTTGCTTTCCCAAACAACAGCAAAGAGAGGAACCTGTGATTCTCTCCACAACAGGCAGCAGTAGCTCTCCAGTCTTCGCTTCTGACATAGTCGCTGTCAAATTACACTTAATGGCTCTGAATTATACAAAATGCCCCATAATTACCTCTAATTTCCTCCAGTGTTAAGTTTTCTTTCCTACCACCCATGATGTAAATAAATGAGTATGACTGATCTAATTCTCTTGTTTTGGAGAGACTGCAGGATGATGGATCTGTGAGGGGATTCAATTGGTTGGCTAATTAGATTTTTCTATTGTCAGTGCTTATTCAGTGATCTACTTCGACCACCTTTAAAGATGATTACCCCACATCACATTAAATAACAAATACTTCCAACCAAACTTCATGTCTATTTCTAAACCACCCCCCGACTACACACACACACACACACACACACACTGTCTTTATATTATTTTCAACCATTCTTATCCACATCCCCACTCCCGACCAGAGCAGAGCAGAGCCTGCTGAGAGGGCCCATGTGGACTATCTATCGGGGTTTCTCATATGAATTCACTTCTAAATCATATTTGATTTCATGCATAATTAGTTTGTCCATCAGTAGGCCTGCGTCTGGCCCCACGCTGCTACGGTATCTGCAGCATCACACAGGTCTGATGACACTGTGCTTTGGCACAACAGACAATATGCATTAGAAGAATAGCACGGTTCCGAGCCACTGCCCAACATCAGCTGCATGGAAGTCATTCCAATTCTCCCATCCTGACTCTGATAACTGTACCTTTGGAACAACATAAAGATAGCAGCAACACTGAACATTCATCCATTGCGTTTGCAGCTTTCCGTTTTGATAGAACTCCGCTACTCTCCTGCCCCACGGATTAAACCGGCCGACTTAATTATGTTTTAAAATGATATTTTAATTAAATATCAAGGTAAGCAGAAATGGATCGCAAAATAATTAATCAAACATCCCAAATATTAAACAGGGTTTTTTTTTCTGCATGGGGCAGCAGAAAAGTAAGAAGCCTTATTTAGAGTCTGTTAGAGATTCAATCTAATTTAATTCTCTACCCCCTCTCTAAATAAACAGTTCTAAAACCTTTTTTTCATCTGGGGAGAGTAGAGATGATAGAGGTAATCAATATTTCTAGCATTTTAATTAAAACCGTTAGTGGAATAAATCCATTTAATTATCAGTTAATGAAATACAAGGTCATTTACCTGACAGCAACTTTGAAGGTGGCTTACTGGCTGGAATGAGCACAGCAGCCTAGTGTCAGGGCCGTTTAGCTGCTGTCAATTGGCAGGTTGAGATTCTCCTGGCAGGTTAACCCCTGAACGTCCTGTTGGCTCTGGCTTGGCTGGCCCGGTGCTCTGCTGAGGAGGAGGATTTAACAAGGATCTAGCTACAGCTCCTCTCCACCCCTCAGAGTTCAGATACAGGCAGGCAGACACACACACAAGTATGCAGGAACTCATTCATGCACACAGTACACACACACACACACACACCCATACGCTGTTGATAAGGCGTCTTATGAAAATCAAGGTTATCAGATCCAATGGTTTAAACTCTGTTATTATGAGATTACACTCTGGGAATAGCAGGGGCGGTACAGTAAATATGAGTTTCTAGGCTGCTATATTTTACCTTTCACTTCTTAAAATGGAGAGAGAGAGAGAGAGATTGTTGAACTTGATTATCCTCATAGTGAAGAGCTATCAACATGGTTAGACGTGCGATATTTAGCCAAAGCTAACCTACTAGCTGAATAAGACATCCAACATAAATAGATACACCATTCATTCTAGAGCCGTCTCTGATGGGGTGGGGTTTAGCCTATGGTGAATAGGGATCCCTGGTAGAGATTTTTCTGAATCATCATAGGTTTAGACTGTGTGTAATATTGCACATCGACTGTATTCTGGTGGATATTTCGTATAAGGAAACAAGGATGTCCAGAGCTAAAGGAATGAGGAATACTACCTCACCACTACTACTACTACTACTACTACTACTACTACTATAGCACCGCAGCTTCAACCCAGCACCACCGTCCCCCATCTGGAACAAATACAACAAATAAGGAATAGAGATACAATGAAGCAGAGAAATCGAATCTAACTTGGCCCCAAGCACTTACCTGGAATGTGCATATAATGGTCCTGGGCATTTGTCATTGTGAATCGTTCTGGAGTTTTGTCCTACTGTTAACAAAATAGTAAACTTGGCCTTGTGCATTATGTTCCAGCTTTATGTATCAATCTTTACAATTGCTTTCTTTGTCTTATTGCTGGAATCAATTTCTTTCCTGTGATTGCCAAGAAGAGCGTTTAAAAGCAGTTGCTCCACGGTTTGTTTCTGCCTCTCTCTTTTCTCCCCTTTGTTGTCAATGGCTAAGAGGTGTGCTGTTTGTGGAAGGAGCCACAAAATATTAGCCTTGATTCATCGAATAACTACTGAAGTAGGATCATCTTTTGATTTATCAGATATATTCGATGTGCAGCTCTTGACTAGAATCTAGTCAAGGGCTATGAAATGTAGGTGTTTACGAGACGTCTCTGTAGTATGATGGCACGTTGTAATGACTGACTTGCTGCTACAATATGAGTCAGAGACAGGCAGACAGGCAGGCAGACAGAAAGTCTGGCAGACAGGCTGGCAGGCAGGCAGACAGAAAGACAGAACCAGACAGACAGTGTGTGATTCAGGTAGGGTTTTGTTACAGAACCTGCCCAGGCTCCTACCATGCTTGTTCTATCTCTCTCCATGCGTTGGCACTGATGTTATACTGCAATCTGCCCACCACTGGGTCTCAGGGAGAGGCAAACGTGAACATTACGCCAACTCTGATATCAAGGCTTGATCCTGCGCCTGTTGACTTATTTATTTTCCTCTACAATTCACTTTGAAAACCTTCACTCCTTTCATCCAACAACACCCCAAAAACATTCGTTTTAGCTCCCCGAACTCAAAGGAAGGCATGTTGTCGAGCAGCTAGCTCTGATACCAGCTTTTCACCGATTTAGAATTAAGATCAGATTTTTTATGTTACTTAATTATTTCCTAATTAGTTTGCATGTTAATTAAAATGGTGGCTAATGTTAATTACCTATATTAATGCATTCTCAGTGTAACACCTGCCTGAAGCGCTTGGCTCTGTTTTAGAAATATCTTCATCTGAGCTGTTTGCCGGATGCCGCTGTGCCGCCTCTCCTCTCCATGTTGAAAAGCGGCATGGAATTGATCTCAGATGGGCTGCTAGGGAGGTGTACTGAGCCTGTGAAGGATTTGTGATTTCTGTTGTTTTGAAAGATAGGAAAAAAGATTTATGTGTATGAGCGCCAGGGACAAACACATATTTGAGTGCTGTCTAATACACTATATGGCCGTGTTGTTACTGGTTCAATCATTAATGGTGTTTCTCACAGACATACGCTGTTTTCATTGTCTCATATTAATACTGTTAAGATATGCATAAAATAAACAAACCTTTCTTGACTGTGTGATGACTTCCGTATATGCATCTCGATGTATTCGCTCACATGCCTGTTCGGATGCTACATAGTCTTGTAGTGCAAACCAGAACCATATTAGATACACGGGCAGTAGTCTGACTGTGTATTAGATACACGGGCAGTAGTCTGACTGTGTATTAGATAGACGGTCAGTAGTCTGACTGTGTATTAGATAGAAAAGGATGATCGCACAATCAATAGTAGCCCTACCTCCCTAATCTATAGTGGGGGACAAGTGTGTGTGTGAGTTCTGCTGCTGTTCTCCTCTCCTCTTCACACTGATGTGTCTGTCTGTCTCTCTCTGTTGCTGTTTTGACTTGTTGGAAGCCAGGGATCAGCGATTAAATGTCACCTTTCAGCAACAACATTAAATAAGGAGCAGCAATTTAGCTCCCTAGCAATTGCTAATTTCACGCCCTGATAAATGTTGCAGGAGCTAAACCTTTCAAACTCCCCTAAGATATTTCTTAAAGGTGCAGGAGCATATGTACGTAGTGTAACTCGTATGTTTATCCCTGGGACTTTTACCGCCAAGGTCAAAGTCCTTTTGGTGGAGATGCTGAATAAGTCAGCCAGTCCAACTCTGTGCCATTGCTTTATCTATGCAGACGATTCATCCCTCTCATGCTGTCCAGTATGCTCATCCTGATGATACCATGGCACTAGTCAATGCAAAGGCTTTCTGTTAAATCATTGTACTAAACGGGAAGAGGGAAATACCTGTGACCCTCATCCCAAAGAAACATGGCGAATCAATCATAGCAATCATAGTACAGTATACTGCTATTTATAGCTGTGATAATCCCATATACTGTACGTAAGAAAGAATGAACGAATGAAAGTTGCACATGTCAGACCACACTTTTACGATAATAGTTATTTTTGGCAGTCTCATGATTCATGCCAGGAGACCATACTACATATTAAATCCAGACTTTATGTCTAGTGATTTGAAAGTAATAGTTTTCAAATGAATTTCATGTTTTCCAATGGCTCCTCAGAGAGCCACAATCTTGAAAATGATCCTCTACAGCGTGTTTCAAATGGAAACAAATGGGAACGTTGAAGGAAATACTTTTCCTGTCATTTTTTTGTTGCAGAAAACAAGTTGGAGACTTGGAATTCCACATCACTCCTCTATTGATGATCAGGATTTCAAAATGGTGGCCTATTCCCATAAGGGTTGTTGGTTGTTTTGAAGGTGAACCTTCACTGTTGTATGTGTAAATTTATGAGATACTTTAATGGAATCCTCAGCCGTTTACAACTCCCGAGTTCCAACCCCACAGCTCCCATCTGAATTTATTTTCTGAGCATGCTTCTTCCATCCTTCCATCTATCTGTCCGCTCCTTTCTGATACAGCCTCAGCACAGCACAACACATCAGGATGGCCCTGATGGGAGACATTTCAAACAAGCCAATGTATGTTGTGGGTGTTTGAACACAAGTCGCGGGGGGCGGGGTGGTTGGCGGTGACTTCCCACAGTTTTCAATCTCGCCGCGATGCCTCTTGCATTCAGAGAGGACGATAAAGAAATAAACCAACCCAGCTTTATGTCACATTGCCTAAATATACAGTTTAAAAGGCGTCCTCAGACCCCGGCTCTACCGTTCCCATACCGAGTAGTGTTCACCAGAGGCACATACTGTATCTCTCCTCGTTAATTTTGTATTGTTCCCCAGCTGGTTCAAATCAGACCAGTATCCTGTTTGCATTGCAGCCACAAAATTCCTTTTTTCTTTCTATCTCTTGTAGTTTTTTTTGGGGGGGGGGGGTCTCAGAAGAAAGACAAAGGGAAAAGCCGTTGTTGCACGATTCTGTTTTGATGATTTTGATTCAAATGAATTTGCCGGTGTGTTTTTATTCGAAACATCTGGTCCTCCAAACAGCCCATGGACATTCTTGTAAGTCTGTGATTCTTCCCTCAAGTTTATCTCTGCCTTCAGTATCACAGAACTTGTAGCTCCTAGCTCCTTGTATTTGCAGATGGCATTTCTGTTCGTTTTATCGCTCTTTGAGGGATATCTCATTTTTACTCTATTTGACCTTTTACTCTATTTGATCTTTCTTTTTTACAGGTATTAGTGTGAATGAATGAGAACTTTCATAATTGACTCATCCTGTATGTATCCACTCAGGAAGTCCTTTCCATAAGGAGAACATTAAGTGTAGGAATTTTGCCTATATGGTTCAATGTCTTCTATCTCAATAATATAACATATGCTATTTAGCAGATGCTTTCACCCAAAGCAACTTAGTCACGCGCGCATGCATTTTACGTAGGAATGGAACCCACTTCCTGGTGTTGCAAGCGCCATGCTCTACCAACTGAGCTACAGAGGACCACAATAAAAATCAAACGAAATCAAAGTCGTTGTGACTGTGACTGTCACGCCTGGTCTTGGACTTTTAAATCTTCAATGGACTAAATGTTGAATCAATCAGCAGTTCTGTTGTTGCATCTTTCTTTGTTCGTTTCATTCATGCCAATTGTATGGGAAGGTCAACTCGATTCGATGTTAAAGTTCAGGGAAACTTTCAGAACCACCAGCAAGGGATGTGTCTATCTATCCATCTTTGAGCTATAAGCTGTGTGAAAATATACGTATTGTCGACAATATGCATCACTGTTTCACCCTAATCATACTGCATTACAACCATATTGATATTTTCAAAGGGAGTATGTGAGTGCCGGGAGCTACGGTTGTATACATCACCACATATCCATTATTGATGACATCATCATTATCCTCTCCTGCCTGGTCTGATCAATGAGAGCCTATAGCAGAACCAATAATTGAAACAGTATGTGAAGGTAACAGTATCTGAAAGCAGAGGAAACAGGTGATGATGATGATAGAACTCTGACTGCTTGGATGGATGGAGGTACGGTTGATTGACAGTCGAAGCAGCAGGGGTTGCCCCTGGAGATATCTGGCTCTAGAAAGTAGTTCTGAGGCCCAGTATAGTAAATTGGCCCTGGCGTGTAAACAAAAAACACCTAAAATGACTTGATTCAGCAGATTCTCATATCTGAGTCTGCCCTCTGTCTCCCGAGACAGACGTAAGTATTCATCAAATGATCAAAATGTATATTGATTCCTTTGCACATTAGCAGTTTAAAGGCAGGAGAGGAGTGTTTTGACAGAGTGAGCGAGTGTGCGAACAGCGCAGGTTTGAATGATTCTGTTTGAAATAAGAATACAGGATGCAGCACTCCGAATCCCCATGTCTGCATATCTGAATAAGCAGAAGTTTAAACAGGCTGAAAGGGATTGCAAGAAAATCAAAACCAACCGACCGTCCGCAGTTCACAGGGTTATTCTCTATAGAGATTCGTCCTGGCAAATCACTGCTCAGAGATGTTATTTTCCAGAAAATAAGTAACATTAGAAGGTTGATGGAAATCACTGTTGATGTGCGGTGTTGATGCTTGCTTTCTCTATCTAAATGGTGAATTGTCTTTTTCTTTAGCATAACTGTTGGAAATGTCAACACAAAGCGTCCCTCTCCATTTTAAGACTGGAAGGAATTGTTGCTCATACTATCAATGTGATCAGTGTTTTGTGGAACGTTGATTCCTGGGTTATTAAGGAAATAATGTTCAGGCAGATCTGGTAGAGTTAGTCATTATGGTTTAGGCTTATGGTACAGGTAATCATTAATGGTATAGGCTTATGGTACAGGTAATCATTATGGTATAGGCTTATGGTACATGTAATCATTGTGGCATTCTGTCAGGTACAAAATTATTGACACCCTTGATAATGAGCAAAAAATACTTATTTATTAATTATTTATGAAATAAATAATACAACTACTGAGCTAAATTGTATGCAAAAAAATGATATAATTTTATACTAATAAAATTGCTCAGAGAAAGTGATTTTGTTCAACAAGTAATAAAACATATTTTCAAAACGATAGGGGTAAAAATATGATGGGCACCCCTGTTTTCAAGACCTTTCAATGCCTCAACTTGCGAGGATAACGGCACTGAGCCTTTTTCCAAAATGTCTTTTGAGATTGGAGGACACTTTGGGAGGAATCTTAGACCATTCCTCCATACAGAATCTTTCCAGATCCTCGATATCGTTTGTCTGCACTTATGGACTGCCCTCTTCAATTCAATCCACTGGTTTTCAATGGGATTCAAGTCCTATTCGAGGATAAAGACTCAGTGCCATTATCCTCACAAGGTAAGGTTTTGAAAGGTATCGATAACAAGGGTTCCAATAATTGTGACCCTTATCTTTTTGAGTAAAAAGGATTTACTTGTTAAACAAAACCTCTTTCTCTGAGCAATTCTATTAGTATAAAATAAAATCATTTCCCAATTTGTTTGAGTGAACTCCAAAAGTATTGGGACAGTGACACATTTGGTTTTGTTTTGGCTCTGTACTCCAGCACTTTGGATTTGAAATGATACAGTGCAGACTGTCAGCTTTAATTTAATATCAAGTGAACCTTTTAGAAATCACAGCACTTTTTTTTTTTACATAGTCCCTCCATTTTAGGGGACCAAAAGTATTGGGAAAAATTGCCTTATACACTGAGTATACCAAACATTAAAAACACCTGCTCTTTCCATGACATTGACTGACCAGGTGAATCCAGGTAAAGCAATGACCCCTTATTGATGTCACTAGTTAAATCCACTTCAATCCGTGTCTATGTCGCGGAACGAGCTTGTTCTTAATGTTTTGTATGCTCAGTGTAGTTCTGGCTAGTTTGAGAAGGACAAAACAAAACTTCTTCAAGATCCTTCAAACTGGGAAGGCAACCAAATCATGGAGAGTCCTCATACATTCCACGGATGATACTCTCTTCTGGGCCCCGGCCGCATGCACTATCTGTCCTGTCCTCCAATTCAAGGTGTCTGGTGCTAAATTGCTTTTGTCTGTAGTCTGCATTAGTCATTATTGTGTGTGTAAGCAGCTCCAATGGGATTGGGTAATTAGGATCCTGACACGGCGTCCGTGAGCGGGCTGAGTGAATCCGAAATGAAGGCAAATGAAAGCAAATTCCTTCGAGGGGGACGGAGAAGGAGATCTTGCCGCCACAGTTGCGCCCACTAATTTTCTTGGAGCTCCTAGTTAGGTTCATTTCATTCTTCCCAAATGAACAGAGCGGGTTTCATAACACACACACACACACAAATAAATGAGAACGAGAAACCAAATGCATCTATCTGTTGATTTACTTGTTTATTATCGAGTGTGCTTTTGATAGAGAAGCAGTTTGCATTCATGGAATTGTTTGACCTTTGTAGAGGCATCTGCAAAATAGACAAAACGGTTTTGACAGCACACAAACAAAGACAGTTTATACAGTGTTAAGGAGGAATGAGGAAAAACCAAGCATGGTGGGGTAGTCGTTCATTGGCACAGCAATGGCTTCATCTCCATATATTTTGTATGCAATTACAGATCCACTGCAAGGCCTGCACAGCTTTCTGATTGTCTGATGCTCAGAATCACTGATCTTAACAGAAGCACTTTGGTAATGTTGCCGTATGGTGGGATTTGATATTCCTACAGTACAACAGGGCGTTTGTCTAGTGGCCAATCTGTTGGGCTCTTGAGTATGTCCATCATCTTTAATGCATAGGACATCTTATTCCAGTAACCATCCATCACAATTGCTATATCAGTAACAGGTGTTTGTTTAAAGCTAATAACTAATGTTGTGTTGAGAATTATACACTCATATCAACATAATATCTGACAATATACAGAACAACCTTTGTTTTCCAGAATGTCCATAGTTTCCCAGTGGTAGGTCTTATTCAGTAAGTCACACTGTAGCAAAATGTTTCCAAACATTCTGAAACCGAAAACAAAAATGATTGTTTCTTATTGGCATAGTCACGGTGGTCTATCCCTATTTTCCTCTCATTATTGCCAAATGAACATGACCCTAATGTGTCCTTTGATGTGTTGTGTTATCAGGTGGAGTTGCTGCAGAGCCACCATGAGGCCCAGAGGGATGCCCTGGACCAGCTGAGCCTGAAGCTGAACAGCCAGCAGTACTGCACTGGCACCAACAAGAGGACTGGGAGGGAGTACACACAGATGTCCAAGAACAACAGGTAGAACGCCACCATTGACCCTTAGGGCCACCATACTTATGGGGACCTACTTGGTTATGTTATACAGACCCACAATCAGACCTCTTCGATTTAGGTAGCCTACTGTATGAACCAGCCCCATCTGGTATTTTATCTTGAAAATTGGTCTTTTATCTTGAAACAGGGACCTTTATTTTGAAATGGGGTCTTTTATTTTGACATCAAATGATTTACTGAGCTGAGAAAAATATACAGACAATGGAAGCAACTCAATGATAACTGTTAGTCACTGAGGGTTTGTTTTCGCTACCACTATAAATACTAAAGCTTGGGGACAATGTGGTCTCTTGCAAAGAAGAAGAAGAAGGCTTTCTCTTTCTACAAGAGAAGTTGCTCTGTCAATTTAAGTATTCTGTTTATTCACAGTGGAATGAAATGTCACACACACTTTTATAATTTGGGGGTCACGTTCTTAACATTGTAATCTGGCGTGTACAGCACCACTCTTTGTCACGGCGCTTTTTGACTGTTTCACGCCTTACTTTGATGGTCTCTCTCCCCCAGTGGTTATCGCCAACAGACAGAAGCTAGCTACTGTTTACAAGGTTCTGCTCCACTCACTGGGAAAGACGAACTTAAAAGACTAGGAACTGGAGAGTAATGTTCGTTGTGCTAATGATAAGCAGTGGAGGAGTGAGTGGACTCCCAAGCACAGTGCTATTGTTGTTTGGTAACTGTACAGTACAACATTTTAGAACAAGAATTCTATATACGGTTGCGGTCAAATATATTGGCACCCTTTGCATGATTCACTATTTCTTATAAAATAAGTTGGGAAAAAAATGTTGTGTTCACATGTGTATTTGTTTGATTTACAACGTCAAAGGACCCAAAAATTATAATCTAAACTGAAATTGAGATTTTTTTCAACTTCAAAGTCCAAAAATGGGCTGGACTAAATAATTCCAAATTCAAATTACGTTGGTTGGAGGCACAGGATTCCCGTTTAGTGTGTTATTTATCTCACCTGTGGTAAATTGCACGTGTCTAGAGAGTAAAAATAGCCATTCAACCACTTCTGAAAAGAGAAAGCAGAACATCCTGCTCCATTGCACTCCATTGTAAACTGCAGGGTGTCAATATATTTGACTGCAACTGTGTCATTCGAAAAAGTCCATGTTCGTCAGTGAATGTTAAATGGATTATTCGACCACAGATGATTCAACACAGTACCCTCAATGGTAGGTAGCAGAGGAGGCTGGTGGGCAGAAATATAGGATGAAACACATAGTATCTGTAATAGGTACCATTCTATTTACTCCACTACAGACATTACAACAAGCCTGTCCTCCGATATTTCAACCCACCAACCACAACTGTTAGGTAGGTTACATTTCAGTGTCTCCTCCCCAGTCAGTCCTGCAGCAGACAGAGAGTGAGTCAGTCTCTGTAACTCAGGAGTCCAGACCCAGCTGACTCCCCTCCCTTGGCTTTGAATCAAGCCTCCTTTTTAATCCTTTTAAGCCTCTCATTCTAATGATTTATTTGGTAGAAAACCATAATGATCCTTTGAATTTTAATGACGGCTGCCTGCTCAAGGATTCATTGTTTTGACTCTTTGGCCCTTACCTTTAAATGGAAACGTCTTCGGGAAGGAGCTGTCGAAATCTATAGCCGGGGCTGCCGCTCCTCTCTTCTTGCTTGCTAGCTCGCCACCACCGCTGTGTTTTCAGGCCTGTCGGCTCACTAGCACACCTCTCAACCTTGATAATTACAGAATGGCTGTCAGTCACTGAGACCGAAGCTATTCCCTGTATAGTGCACTTATTTCGGCCAAAGCCCCATCCTATTCCCTATAAAGTGTACTACTTTCCCACCCTACTCCCTATATAATACACTACTTTTGGCAAGAGCGCTTATATACAGTTGAAGTCAGAAGTTTACATACACCTAGGTTGGTGTCATTAAAACTCTTTTTTTCAACCTCTCCATAAATTTCTTGTTAACAAACTATAGTTTTGGCAAGTCGGTTAGGACATCTACTTTGTGCATGACACAAGTCATTTTTCCAACAATTGCTAACAGACAGATTATTTCACTTATAATTCACTGTATCACAATTCCAGTGGGTCAGAAGTTTACATTCACTAAGTTGACTGTGCCTTTAAACAGATTGGGAAATTCCAGAAAATGATGTCATGGTTTTAGAAGCTTCTGATAGGCTAATTGACATCATTTGAGTCAATTGGAGGTGTACCCGTGACTGTATTTCGAGGCCTACCTTCAAACTCAGTGCCTCTTTGCTTGACACCATGGGAAAATCAAAAGAAATCAGCCAAGACCTCAGAAACAAAATTGTAGACCTCCACAAGTCTGGTTCATCCTTGGGAGCAATTTCCGAACGCCTGAAGTAGCCACGTTCATCTGTACAAACAATAGTATGCAAGTATAAACACCATGGGACCACGCAGCCGTCATACTGCTCAGGAAGGAGACGCATTCTGTCTCCTAGAGATGAACGTACTTTGGTGCGAAAAGTGCAAATCAATCCCAGAACAACAGCAAATGACCTTGTGAAGATGCTGGAGGAAACAGGTACAAAAGTATCTATATCCACAGTAAAACGTGTCCTATATCGACATAACCTGAAAGGCCGCTCAGCAAGGAAGAAGCCACTGCTCAAAAACTGCCATAAAAAAGCCGGACTACGGTTTACAACTGCACATGGGGACAAAGATTGTACGTTTTGGAGAAATGTCCTCTGGTCTGATGAAAATAGATGGCATCATGAGGAGGGAAAATTATTTGGATATATTGAAGCAACATCTCAAGACATCAGTCAGGAAGTTAAAGCTTGGTCGCAAATGGGTCCAAATGGACAAAGTTGTGGCAAAATGGCTTAAGGACAACGAAGTCAAGGTATTGGAGTGGCCATCACAAAGCCCTGACCTCAATCCTATAGAACATTTGTGGGTAGAACTGAAAAAGCATGTGTGAGCAAGGATCCTACAAACCTGACTCAGTTTCACCAGCTCTGTCAGGAGGAATGGGCCAAAATTCTCCCAGCTTATTGTGGGAAACTTGTGGAAGGCTATCCGAAAAGTTTGACCCAAGTTAAACAATTTAAAGGCAATGCTAGCAAATACTAATTGAGTGAATGTAAACTTCTGACCCACTGGGAATGTGATGAAAGAAAGAAATGCTGAAATAAATCATTATCTCTACTATTATTCTGACATTTCACATTCTTAAAATAAAGTATTGATCCTAACTGACCTAAGACAGGGAGTTTCTACTAGGATTAAATGTCAGAAATTGTGAAAAACTGAGTTGAAATGTAATTGGCTAAGGTGTATGTAAACCTCCGACTTCAACTGTATATAGGGAATCGGGTGCCATTTCAGGTTTAAAGATATCATACAGGCAGGGATGTTAGATGTTCATTTCCCTCGTTAGTAGCAGGCGGGATTAACACCATCAATTAAAGGGGCCTTTCTATAAAAGTGTCACTTTAAGTGAGATGTGAGGAGTGTCAATAAGGCGTCCAACCTTTCCTTCCTATTGCTCAGAGTGACATGGCGGCTCCAGTGATGGGCGGTGGTGATGAATTAGGTACAGTAGTGCTGCTCTCATATCAGCCAGCCAGCACTCCTCTGAGTGGGGGAGATTGATGTTAAATGGATTTGAAAAGAATAGAGGACGGAAATGCATCCATTTCAGACGCTAGCGTGTCTGTCAGCTCGGCTGGGGCTGTAGTGTGCGACACCCACCCATCCATCCGCAGAGCACAGACCTAGCATCCCTACGGTTAACAGGGTAACATTTAATGCATGTCTTCTTTCATCGGAGGGAGGGAGGGAGGGAATGAACTGGGAAGAGTACTGCCAAAAGGGAGGGTTTGAAGGTTTAGTTTAGTTTACCTGATAGAGAAAGATTCTGACAGATCAAAAGGCTATAATGTAGCTCTGCTAAATGGATCCTGCTGTGTGAGGCTTGATTTTATTCCCTTATTTGTTTGTTTGGTTAGATGCCCGCAGAGATCTTGTTCTACAAGCATTTAGTTTTGTATTAGCGAGGAAAAAAACAATATCGCGGAAGGAATATTGTAACGTATTTATCAGTTTAGCTTACAAAAGGCCTACAGCAGCCGCCGTATAATGAGTTGTGGAGTTGAATGCCTTAGGGTGACTTCCTCGAGCTTTACTTGTCACACGGTTTCTCATTTTCTGTCTCCCCTGTTTTGTTATGATCAGTGACTTCTGTATAACAAGGACTAAAATATTCATATTTTCCCCAACGTCATTTTGTTTCATCAATGTCTGCTTGAAAATGCTAATACATACAGCTCCGCCATGCTTGTTGAAATTACATATGTAGTACTAAGCCAAAACTCAAACCCGCTCCCGTGTTAACTTTGTTTCTGCTATAAATTAAAATAAAGAGGGTGTTGATATTTCCCTCCAGTTTGATGGTTATTTATGTAATCTCATTCATAGTCGTTTCTTTCTTCAGGGACAACTCAGTTGATTGCTTTGTGAATGGAAGTCGAGCGAAGGGACGAGAACGCCATCGGCAGCCTGACACAACTGTCAAAGTGTCCAGAGCAGCCCAGGCGAATTCCAAAACAATTTGAACCACTAATGTTTATAAACATGTAGCCACCCGCCGAGTCTAAAAAACCAAACCAAACCTCTGACAGTAATGTGTATGTTTGAGCAATTGCCCTTGTTCCTTTCATAAATATTTGATGTTATTTCATGTCAGGGGCTGGGGAAGGGGAAGGAGGGGCTGGGGTGTGACGGCGGTAGGGAGGAAGGAGAGTTGAAGTCATGTTTAATTAAGATGTTTCTGTGCTATAGAGATAGGTGTCACTCACCAGCTGGGTCAGAGACTCAGTGTGCGTCTAACCCTGTTCACACCTTCTGCACCCTCATGAACCCAGCATTCCACTGACGGGCCATGGTAATTACCACCGCTTGTCAAATACTCCCTCTGTAATGTCCAGCTGCCTTCCCCTCTTTTCAACCTAATGGTTAAGCTGAGGAAGAGGTGGGCATTGGGGGTGGGCGTTTAGCAGGGGTTTAGTGGGATATTTCGCAGGGGCGTGCGTCGTCTCTAACCCCAGCTCTTCCTCCTTGTCTTCTTCTCCCTCCTCTCTTCCACTATCCTCTCCCCTCTACTCCCCCCCTCTCTCCTCCCTCTTCCCATCTCCTCTTCTCCCTCCTTCCCTTCTCCCTCTCCTCCCTCCTTCCTCTCCTCCCTCCTTCCTGTCCTCCAGTCTGCAGGAGTTTGAGTCAGACTTCCAGGAGCTCTGGGATTGGCTTATGGACATGGACTCGGTGGTGACGGACAGCTACAAGCTGATGATGTCAGAGGAGCAACAGCAGTATCTCTACAAGGTGAATGGCTATTACTGGATGCCTGTTACTATATGGATGTTACTAGCTGGCTGTAACTGGATGTTACTGGATGGCTGTATCCTGTTAATGTATGGATATTACTGGATGACTGTTACTGAATGACTGTTACTGGATGCCTGTTACTGTATGGGTATTACTAGCTGGCTGTTACTGTATGGATGTATCCTGTTACTGGATGGATGCTATTGGATGGATGTTACTGGATGCCTGTTACTAGCTGGCTGTAACAGGATGTTACTGGATGGATTTATCCTGTTAATGTATGGATGTTACTGTCTGGATGTATCCTGTTACTGTATGGATGTTACTGGATGGATGTTACTGTATGGATGTTTTCTTACTGTATGGATGTTACTGTATGGATGTTACTGTATGGATGTTACTGGATGGATGTTTTCTTACTGAATGGATGTTACTGAATGGATGTTACTGTATGGATGTATCCTGTTACTGTCTGGATGTTACTGGATGGATGTATCCTGTTACTGTCAGGATTTTACTGTTTGGATGTTACTGTATGGATGTTACTGTATGGTTGTTACTGGATGGATGTTTTCTTACTGAATGGATGTTACTGTATGGAAGTTACTGTATGGATGTTACTGCCTGGATGTTACTGTATGGATGTTACTGTCTGGATGTTACTGTATGGATGTTACTGTCTGGATGTATCCTGTTACTGTATGGATGTTACTGTATGGATGTATCCTGTTACTGTATGGATGTTACTGTCTGGATGTATCCTGTTACTGTATGGATGTTACTGTATGGTTGTTACTGGATGGATGTTTTCTTACTAAATGGATGTTACTGTATGGAAGTTACTGTATGGATGTTACTGCCTGGATGTTACTGTATGGATGTTACTGTCTGGATGTTACTGTATGGATGTTACTGGATGGATGTTTTCTTACTGAATGGATGTTGCTGTATGGATGTTACTGTCTGGTTGTTACTGTCTGGATGTTACTGTCTGGATGTTACTGGATGGATGTATCCTGTTACTGTCTGGATGTTACTGGATGGATGTATCCAGTTACTGTCTGGATTTTACTGTCTGGATGTATCCTGTACTGGATGGATATTACTGGATGGATGTATCCTGTTACTGAATGGCTGTTACTGTCTAAATTTACTGTCTGGAAGTTACTGTCTAGATTTACTGTTTGGATGTTACTGTCTGGATGTTACTGTTTGGATGTTACTGTTTGGATGTTACTGTCTGGATGTTACTGTATGGATGTTACTGTATGGATGTTACTGGATGGATATTACTGGATGGATGTATCCTGTTACTGGATGGATGTTACTGGATGGATGTATCCTGTTACTGTATGGATGTTACTTTGTGGATGCATCCTGTTACTGTATGGATGTTACTGGATGGATGTTACTGTATGGATGTTACTTTATGGATGTATCCTGTTACTGTATGGATGTCACTGTCTAGATTTACTGTCTGGATGTTACTGTCTGGATGTTACTGTATGGATGTTACTGTATGGATGTTACTGGATGGATGTTACTGCATGGATGTATCCTGTTACTGTATGGATGTTACTGTCTGGATGTTACTGTATGGATGTTACTGTATGGATGTTACTGTATGGATGTTACTGCATGGATGTATCCTGTTACTGTATGGATGTTACTGTATGGATGTATCCTGTTACTGTATTGATGTTAATGTATGGATGCATCCTGTTACTGTCTGGATGTTACTGTCTGGGATGTTACTGTCTGGATGTTACTGTATGGATGTTACTGTATGGATGTTACTGTATGGATGTTAATGTATGGATGTTACTGTATGGATGTTACTGGATGGATGGTACTTTATGGATGTATCCTGTTACTGGATGGATGTTACTGTCTGGGATGTAACTGTTTTGGATGTTACTGGATGGATGTATCCTGTATTGATGTTACTTTTTGGATGTTGCTGTATGGATGTTGCTGTATGGATGTTACTGTCTGGATGTTACTGTATGGATGTTACTGTTTGGATGTTACTGTATGGATGTTACTGTTTGGATGTTACTGTCTGGATGTTACTGTTTGGATGTTACTGTTTGGATGTTACTGTCTGGATGTTACTGTATGGATGTTACTGTATGGATGTTACTGTATGGATGTTACTGGATGGATATTACTGGATGGATGTATCCTGTTACTGTATGGATGTTACTGGATGGATGTATCCTGTTACTGTATGGATGTTACTTTGTGGATGCATCCTGTTACTGTATGGATGTTACTGTATGGATGTTACTGTATGGATGTTACTTTATGGATGTATCCTGTTACTGACTGGATGTTACTGTATGGATGTTACTGTATGGATTTTACTGTTTGGATGTTACTGTCTGGATGTTACTGTCTGGATGTTACTGTATGGATGTTACTGTATCGATGTTACTGTCTGGATGTTACTGTATGGATGTTACTGTATGGATGTTACTGGATGGATGTTACTGCATGGATGTATCCTGTTACTGTATGGATGTTACTGTCTGGATGTTACTGTCTGGATGTTACTGTATGGATGTTACTGTATGGATGTTACTGCATGGATGTTACTGTTTGGATGTTACTGTCTGGATGTTACTGTTTGGATGTTACTGTTTGGATGTTACTGTCTGGATGTTACTGTATGGATGTTACTGTATGGATGTTACTGTATGGATGTTACTGGATGGATATTACTGGATGGATGTATCCTGTTACTGTATGGATGTTACTGGATGGATGTATCCTGTTACTGTATGGATGTTACTTTGTGGATGCATCCTGTTACTGTATGGATGTTACTGTATGGATGTTACTGTATGGATGTTACTTTATGGATGTATCCTGTTACTGACTGGATGTTACTGTATGGATGTTACTGTATGGATTTTACTGTTTGGATGTTACTGTCTGGATGTTACTGTCTGGATGTTACTGTATGGATGTTACTGTATCGATGTTACTGTCTGGATGTTACTGTATGGATGTTACTGTATGGATGTTACTGGATGGATGTTACTGCATGGATGTATCCTGTTACTGTATGGATGTTACTGTCTGGATGTTACTGTATGGATGTTACTGTATGGATGTTACTGTATGGATGTTACTGCATGGATGTATCCTGTTACTGTATGGATGTTACTGTATGGATGTATCCTGTTACTGTATTGATGTTAATGTATGGATGCATCCTGTTACTGTCTGGATGTTACTGTCTGGGATGTTACTGTCTGGATGTTACTGTATGGATGTTACTGTATGGATGTTACTGCATGGATGTATCCTGTTACTGTATGGATGTTACTGTATGGATGTATCCTGTTACTGTATTGATGTTAATGTATGGATGCATCCTGTTACTGTCTGGATGTTACTGTCTGGGATGTTACTGTCTGGATGTTACTGTATGGATGTTACTGTATGGATGTTACTGTATGGATGTTAATGTATGGATGTTACTGTATGGATGTTACTGGATGGATGGTACTTTATGGATGTATCCTGTTACTGGATGGATGTTACTGTCTGGGATGTAACTGTTTTGGATGTTACTGGATGGATGTATCCTGTATTGATGTTACTTTTTGGATGTTGCTGTATGGATGTTGCTGTATGGATGTTACTGTCTGGATGTTACTGTATGGATGTTACTGTTTGGATGTTACTGTATGGATGTTACTGTTTGGATGTTACTGTCTGGATGTTACTGTTTGGATGTTACTGTTTGGATGTTACTGTCTGGATGTTACTGTATGGATGTTACTGTATGGAAGTTACTGTATGGATGTTACTGGATGGATATTACTGGATGGATGTATCCTGTTACTGTATGGATGTTACTGGATGGATGTATCCTGTTACTGTATGGATGTTACTTTGTGGATGCATCCTGTTACTGTATGGATGTTACTGTATGGATGTTACTGTATGGATGTTACTTTATGGATGTATCCTGTTACTGACTGGATGTTACTGTATGGATGTTATTGTATGGATTTTACTGTTTGGATGTTACTGTCTGGATGTTACTGTTTGGATGTTACTGTTTGGATGTTACTGTATGGATGTTACTGTATGGAAGTTACTGTATGGATGTTACTGGATGGATATTACTGGATGGATGTATCCTGTTACTGTATGGATGTTACTGGATGGATGTATCCTGTTACTGTATGGATGTTACTTTGTGGATGCATCCTGTTACTGTATGGATGTTACTGTATGGATGTTACTGTATGGATGTTACTTTATGGATGTATCCTGTTACTGACTGGATGTTACTGTATGGATGTTATTGTATGGATTTTACTGTTTGGATGTTACTGTCTGGATGTTACTGTCTGGATGTTACTGTATGGATGTTACTGTATCGATGTTACTGTCTGGATGTTAATGGATGGATATTACTGGATGGATGTATCATGTTACTGTATGGATGTCACTGTCTAGATTTACTGTCTGGATGTTACTGTCTGGATGTTACTGTATGGATGTTACTGTATGGATGTTACTGGATGGATGTTACTGCATGGATGTATTTGGTTACTGTATGGATGTTACTGTCTGGATGTTACTGTCTGGATGTTACTGTATGGATGTTACTGTATGGATGTTACTGCATGGATGTATCCTGTTACTGTATGGATGTTACTGTATGGATGTATCCTGTTACTGTATTGATGTTAATGTATGGATGCATCCTGTTACTGTCTGGGATGTTACTGTCTGGATGTTACTGTATGGATGTTACTGTATGGATGTTACTGCATGGATGTATCCTGTTACTGTATGGATGTTACTGTATGGATGTATCCTGTTACTGTATTGATGTTAATGTATGGATGCATCCTGTTACTGTCTGGGATGTTACTGTCTGGGATGTTACTGTCTGGATGTTACTGTATGGATGTTACTGTATGGATGTTACTGTATGGATGTTACTGGATGGATGGTACTTTATGGATGTATCCTGTTACTGGATGGATGTTACTGTCTGGATGTTACTGTCTGGATGTTACTGTATGGATGTTATTGTATGGATGTTACTGTCTGGATATTACTGGATGGATGTATCCTGTTACTGTATGGATGTTACTTTGTGGATGCATCCTGTTACTGTATGGATGTTACTGTCTGGATGTTACTGTTTGGATGTTACTGTATGGATGTTACTGTATGAATGTTACTGTCTGGATGTTACTGTATGGATGTTACTGTATGGATGTTACTGTCTGGATATTACTGGATGGATGTATCCTGTTACTGTATGGATGTTACTGTCTGGATGTTACTGTCTGGATGTTACTGGATGGATGTATCCTGTTACTGTATGGATGTTACTTTGTGGATGCATCCTGTTACTGTATGGATGTTACTGTCTGGATGTTACTGTATGAATGTTACTGCATCGATGTATCCTGTCACTGTATGGATGTTACTGTATGGATGTTCCTGTATGGATGTTACTGTATCGATGTTACTGTCTGGATGTTAATGGATGGATATTACTGGATGGATGTATCATGTTACTGTATGGATGTCACTGTCTAGATTTACTGTCTGGATGTTACTGTCTGGATGTTACTGTATGGATGTTACTGTATGGATGTTACTGGATGGATGTTACTGCATGGATGTATTTGGTTACTGTATGGATGTTACTGTCTGGATGTTACTGTCTGGATGTTACTGTATGGATGTTACTGTATGGATGTTACTGCATGGATGTATCCTGTTACTGTATGGATGTTACTGTATGGATGTATCCTGTTACTGTATTGATGTTAATGTATGGATGCATCCTGTTACTGTCTGGGATGTTACTGTCTGGATGTTACTGTATGGATGTTACTGTATGGATGTTACTGCATGGATGTATCCTGTTACTGTATGGATGTTACTGTATGGATGTATCCTGTTACTGTATTGATGTTAATGTATGGATGCATCCTGTTACTGTCTGGGATGTTACTGTCTGGGATGTTACTGTCTGGATGTTACTGTATGGATGTTACTGTATGGATGTTACTGTATGGATGTTACTGTATGGATGTTACTGGATGGATGGTACTTTATGGATGTATCCTGTTACTGGATGGATGTTACTGTCTGGATGTTACTGTCTGGATGTTACTGTATGGATGTTATTGTATGGATGTTACTGTCTGGATATTACTGGATGGATGTATCCTGTTACTGTATGGATGTTACTTTGTGGATGCATCCTGTTACTGTATGGATGTTACTGTCTGGATGTTACTGTTTGGATGTTACTGTATGGATGTTACTGTATGAATGTTACTGTCTGGATGTTACTGTATGGATGTTACTGTATGGATGTTACTGTCTGGATATTACTGGATGGATGTATCCTGTTACTGTATGGATGTTACTGTCTGGATGTTACTGTCTGGATGTTACTGGATGGATGTATCCTGTTACTGTATGGATGTTACTTTGTGGATGCATCCTGTTACTGTATGGATGTTACTGTCTGGATGTTACTGTATGAATGTTACTGCATCGATGTATCCTGTCACTGTATGGATGTTACTGTATGGATGTTCCTGTATGGATGTTCCTGTATGGATGTATCCTGTTACTGTATGGATGTTACTGGATGGATATTACTGGATGGATGTTTCTTTAAGGATGTATCCTGTTACTGTATGGATGTTACTGTATGGATGTTACTGGATGGATGTTACTGGATTGATTTTACTGTATGGATGTTACTGTGTGGATGTATCCTGTTACTGTATGGATGTTACTGGATGGATGTTACTGGATGGATGTTACTTTATGGATGTATCCTGTTACTGTATGGATGTTACTTTATGGATGATACTGGATGGATGTTACTGGATGGATGTTACTTTATGGATGTATCCTGTTACTGTATGGATGTTACTTTATGGATGTTACTGGATGGATGTTGCTGGATAGATGTTACTGGATTGATGTATCCTGTTACTGTATGGATGTTACTGTATGGATGTTACTGGATGGATGTTACTTGATGGATGTATCCTGTTACTGCATGGATGTTACTGGATGGATGTTACTGTATGGATGTATCCTGTTACTCTATGGATGTTACTTTATGGGTGTTACTGGATGGATGTTACTGTCTGTATGGTGGTGCTCTACAATAATGGATGGATGGTGGTGCACTATGCCCCATGGCGAGGGCCTGGCCTACTAGCTTGTAATCACATTCTCCTTAGCCGGGCCCTGGAAGAGGTGGTGTGTGTGTGTGAGGGGGGTCTTTAGTAATCCTTTTCATGCACCTCCCTACCTCTGACCCCCCACACCATAGCTAACATCCTGATTGCCAGAAAGCTCCCATTATCACATTCCATTAGGTGTGATTTCATAAAAGTCGAAAGATCTCTTGCGATGAACGGAAACAAAAGAGAGGGAGGCATTAACGTTTTACTGCAGTGGGCTAAATCAGGGTCACACAGATTGTTTCTTGGTAGTCTTAAACAAATCTACTTTGAAACCCAAGTATGCACCTCACACACATGGTTCTGGGCTTAAAAAGAGAAGACACCTGTACCATGTCAGATATAGAGATGAAATGTATTACATTTTGAGTTTGCATCCCAATATTACATTTTGTATACATCACAGAAGACTGAAATATAACAAAACCGTTTGACAAAGAAACACCAGATTTTCAGAAGGTTTTTTAATGTTATGCAATTCCGAAAAATATGAATAACATTCGGCCCATGAGACCACTAGGTCATTTGACTGCAGGAAAGGGCTACTGACCAGACTGCAGCCAAATGAATGTATGGAAACGCACAGGGCACCATGTGTTCTGATATGAGGTCTCAGACACACTCCTTCCCTCAGAGGCATGGAAAGAAGGACACAGAGGGAAAGAGGAAGGGAGAGAGGGAGAAAGAGAGAGGGAGACAGAGATGGAGAGAACGAGGGAGTCAGAGCGATAGGAGAGAGCAATAGAAAATAGCAAGCTATAGATTGAGGTTCCTATTTTGTCACAGCCTTTATAGGCACCTTGTCTCAATGAATTTTTATTAGTGATAGATAAAACTAGCCATATTGTGTTAAGTCAATATGTTTGTTCCTGATTAAAACAAACTGATTTGGGCCCTGATATTGATTTAATTTCCTCCAATGCTAATAAATATGTACTACACTGCCCGTTTGTTCTACATTTCTCCCTACACCTGCACTCTGTTGTTTATCTGGCTAACACTGGATTGATTGAAAAAGGTAAGTGTGTGTGTTGGTCCTGTGTCGCTGGCTGGCTGGCAGGCAGGCAGGCAGGCAGGCAGGCTGTTGTTTGCCGAGGCTAGGGGATTTTATCATAGGTGAGTGAGAGAGGGCTGACTGCTGGGAGGCACAGGCTGTAAATCAAGCTCATTTAGGCTATTTTTATTACTGTACTGATTCTGACACTCGTCATCCTTGAATTGCTTTGAGCATATGGCATATTTCGAAAGAGCAGATTGTGAATCATAAAGAAATCAAATGAATAACCACCTTCAGAACTGGAAACAACATAATGACAAGAAATGGCTCCCCAACAGCCTTCTCCTCCTCCCTCTGCACACATTTTCATTTCCAAACTGCAGAAGGTCACAGTCAAGGTCAAAACTAATCTTCTCTCATCTTGCATATTGACCTCACCATTAGTCATATCTTAAGTGATGAAGTAGGAAATATCACATCATTTCCTTTTTTTTTTATACTGTCATTATATGACAGAGCCTTTATACTTTCAGAAAATGGTGCCTAGCCCACAATTATATCTATTATACTCTCCTGTATGAAATCTAACAGGAATATCTGAGATAGTGACAGTTCCTCCCACTACATTTCCTACCCATCATTGTCGTCTTTATTTTTCAATTTAGAAAATTTGAGCTGTGTCATTTTTCCCACGCAAAACATTAAGAAAAATGTATTATCTTTTCCCGTCACTTTGCACATCAAAATCCACATGAAATCTATAACTGACCACACAATCTACATTTTCCAATGGCCATCTCAGTCCTCCGGACTGGAACACCCATTGAGAGCCTGTGGTTTGAATTGAAGAGGGCAGTACACAAGCGAAAACGAAGGATATCAAGGATATGGAATGATTCTGTGTGGAGGACTGGTCTAAGATCACTCCCAATGTGTTCTCCAATCACAAATAAAAACATTGAGAAAAAGGCTCAGTCTTGCTATCCTCGCAAGGGGATAGAGTATTGACCCCCAATCTTTTTGAGTTCTTTTTTATTACATGTTAAACACATTGTATTTATCTGAGCAATTGTATTAGTATAAAATAATTAACATTTAACATTTTTGGGAGCGTACAATATACAGAAGCTCAGTATTTGTATTATTTATTTTAAACAGTCTTTTTAGCTCGTCTTTATCAAGAGATCCAATCATGTTGGACCCCACTGTAAATATCCCTCAGTGGCAGACTAGACATCAAGTGCTGAGCTGGTGTTGGCTTGGTGTCTGTGTTGCCTTCTTTATGGTGTAACCATCCACATCAACACTACAGCGGTGGTGGTGATGCCCTCTCAGTTGACTTCTGACAGTCAGAATACATTTCACTTATCTGCGCTGATCAGAGAGCCACTTCTTTAGAATGAGCCACTGCTGAATATTAGACAGCAGTGTAACCCCGGCCTTATGGCATCGTATTGTCAAACATTTGATCTCTATTTTGTGGCTAGATCAATCAGAAAAAAATGTTGTGCACAGGGGCATTGATTACTTCCATGTACTCTGCAGACCGAGTGATGATCTACACTGATGATCAAGCTACAGTTGTGGAGTGTAACTTTATTTTGTGACCCTTTCGTCTGGACGTTGTTGACGGTATCCGTCAATGACAATCACCTCCAAATTATTGATTAGCTGAAAGAGCAGCCTAATTCGTCTATTGGAGGTTAACTAAAATATTCATCTGATCATGAATATTCATGAAGGTGATGCATTCATGAATATTAAATAACTTAGAGTTTTTTTATGGGCCAAGTTCTCTGTAAAATATTGATACATTCTCATAGTATTTGTGCCCTGTTGGTAGAACACAGAAAATGTGTAGATTAATGCTACATTGGTTAGGTAGATCAAAATATCTGTATTGATCTTCAAATATTCTTATTAAAATCTTACCCTATTTGACTTCGTAGATGCATATGGGGCGGCAGGTAGCCTAGTGGTTAGAGCGTTGGACTGGTAACCGAAAGGTTGCAAGATCGAATCCCCAAGCTGACAAGGTAAAAATCTGTCGTTCTACGCCTGAACAAGGCAGTTATTCCACTGTTCCTAGGCTGTCATTGAAAATAAGAATTTGTTCTTAACTGACTTGCCTAGTTAAATTATGGAAAATATGCATTAATTCTATAAAATCTTATTTAATATTTATTCTATGTGACTTCTCATTCGAACTTCCGGGGAGACAATATGGCAGCATGCGATGAGTGAGATTATCCATTGTAGCCTGTCTGTGTGTGTTTACAGTTCAGGGCTCCACTCCCTCATTAGACTTCTCATCTCTCTTTACCTCACGTGACAGTTGACGGCTCTGCTCTGCTCAGTATGAATATTACAGCCATTATCTCTAATCCTCCATATAGAACACAGAACAAATGGAAAACATAGCTAGAACACAGTATTTATCTGAGGGAGAATGACAATCAGAATGTTGATATCTAGACTCCTGTTTATTAGAGGACTGCTCAGATCAGTGAGTGCCGAGGAATTGGAGCGTGTGTGTGTGTGTTGGTGTTAATCTGCATTATGCCTGGCTACATGCGTGTGGGTGGTTAGGCATGGTGGAGCTACAAAGGCGAGGTGTGTGTGTGTGTGTTTGTGTGTGTGTGACACAGTGCTGTGTTTTATATATCTGGAAGGAGCAGGTGGTGTTTAATGTGGAGACTCAGCTCCATGGGGCTCTCTCTCTCCAGTCACTCACTGTCAGACACAAACACTACACACACACACACACACACACACAGACACACACACTGTGGCGGTGATACTGCTGGAACCATCCACACATTCATTGTTGAACACACATGCACACACACACATGCCTGGCTGCATTAGTAATTTTCAATAATTCATAGTGAAGGCATAATGAGAGTGGAGAGTTAATTTGTTGACACTGTGTTCCATGAGAAGTAATGCAGTAGCTGTCTGTAGTTTAATTCAAGTAATGTTTGACTCTCCTCCCGTGTCATTTTAGACGGTCGTCGTGAGTCACTTCACCATGGGAGAGCAGGGAGCAGAACAGTTTCCCTCAAAGCTGCCGCTTGAATTGACCAGAAATAATAACAAGCCCTTCTTATCTTCGCTTGCGTACATTCTCGCCTTTTTGATAACGATTTTATTTTCAATGACAGTGTCTCTTGTTCAAATGTAGCCTGAATCAAAACCCTGCTGACGGAGTACCATGCCTGGCTGTCTGTATCTCCTAATGAAGTTGTGAAGTGTTCTCATCCTTGCCACCTCTCTCAGTATGAATAGATTGACCGCAATTAAAAGCCACAGCGTGTTTCCAGAACATTGTGATTCAGCCCATCTCCAGGGCAACCAGAGTGTCACTTCCAAAAGTAAACCAAATATTTTTTGGAGGCGGGGACTCTACAATTAATTAAACACTTCCGGGAGGGACAGTTTGCAAGCGAAGAAGTGACTGTTCATTGAAATCACATGTGGACAAGGAGGCGCTTGGGGTTGAGGTGAATGTATGGGTGTGAGTTGTGTGTTGTGTGTGAGTATGTAGAAGGTTTCATTCTGATTAAAGGGAAACATTTCATCCATCCATAGATGCAGTAGCTATAGAGAAACATCATAATGACATGGTGGGGTTAGTGCTGGCACTGCCTTCAGTCAGCTAACAATCCTCCATTGAGTTGAGTGTCCCACTCCTGGGCTCCTTACCAAGTGGCACAGAATGACTACCCCTCACCAGGCCAATCTTTCACATCTCGCCTCTGTCTACTCTGTCACACCTCCTGACTCTTGGTTCACCTCCAACCTAACCCACCACGTTTCCTTCCCAACACAGCAAAGCCAACCCCCCCCCCCCCCCACCCCACCCCACCCTGCACAGCCAATACCCCTTCACCCCGTATCACCCCTTCTATCGGCAGCTTTGGGTCAGATGCCAGTGTTGCTATACAAAGGCCTCTGTGTTGGTTGGGTAGGCTAATGTTTGCTGCTGCTTTGTGTGTGTTTGTGTGTGTATGTACATGTATGCGTGTTCGTGCATTATTGCGCTTCTACATTCTGTGTGTGCGTGTGTGCGTGTGTGTGCTTGTACATTGTGTATGCTTGTACCAGATGGCTGCTTGCGATGCGAATGGGCTCAGAAAATGGGAGTCATACCACAGGGGAGAGATGCAACACGCAGCAAAGCCTTGTAGTTCTAGGATGGAGAATCGGAGATCAAACTATGGCCAGCTGCCCCTTCTCAGTGCTGGGATCTGAGGGCAGGTCTTCCTCTTATAGCCTTAAGTCATTCTGACAGGTGGAAACACAATGCCCAGCATCGGAGTTGAGGGAAGGAACACATCTCTTTGTTTACATCAACAAATCCGTCACATTTTAGAAGAGAACATTTGTAAAGTCACAACCTTTTACGTTTGAAAAGGAAACATGTTTTTTTTGTAGCTTTAATTATTTTCAAGAAACAACATGTAACTACCTTGATTGATTGTTAGATTGAGAGGATTGGATGAGCAAAGCAGACCAAGAAAGGGAAAGAGGGGGAGAAAGAGAGAAAAAATGGAGGATAGGAAACAATAGAGTAGAAAGAAGCAGAAAGAAGAAGGGAAAGCTTTACTGTTTGAGGAGGGTGTAGTTGTTAGGCTCTTAGACAGGGTAGTTTTTAGGCTCTTATTAAAGGGAAACTTCACCACTAGACATTATTTGGGGTGTTCTTCCATTCTTTCTATATAATTATGAGTTATGAGAGGTGTTTCAGACATAATTATGTACCATAGCATTTTATTTATTTATTTTTATGCCGGGAGAGTTCAAACAATAACGTCATTGGTTGACTGAGCCTGCTGTCTGATGGAGTCATGGAGTCGTGTTTTGTAGCAATTATTGTGGCCTTTGTGTTTCGCGGATTAAACGATCACGCTAGCAGCGAGTAGATATGGTTGTCCTTGTTCAATAGAGCCATTGGACTTGTCACAGTGATGTTCCTATCTGCCACGACATTGCACGATTTCTAGGTTTACTCATTTTCCCTGGCTTTGTAAATACTACAGTCTGACGGGAGCTCGACTTCCTTGTCCAATTGTATTCCCACCCTCGAAGGCAGTCTTTTCAAAACGGGGGTAGTGCTAGTTTCTCCAGGTTCACGGGAGTTGAGACCAGCAAGCACCAATGGGGAGCCACGGTCAGACTCTGATGGGTGGTGCCTATGCAGGTGTTGTCCAGCCATGCCAACAGAAGAGGAATGTCTGTGCGGCAACACATTTGATGGTGGACAGTTCTTATTAGAGAGGGTCACTGCAGACCCCATGGATCGTGTGTGTGTGACAGACCATTGACGCTCATATGGATAGAGGGGTGCTGGAGACGTTCCTCAGAACGTCCAAGATCAACTGGCGGCGGCAGCCTAGACCAGCTGGACAAGGAGGGAAAGGGACAAACAAGTTGGTTGTTTTGCTGTCGGTAGCTAGCTAGCAATATAAGCTCTCTTTTTACTCAAGGCAGTGTTGTTCAGTGCATTATAATTGAGCTAATGTACAGTAGTCTAACATTATAGCTAGCTAGCTATTGTTAGCTAGCTAGCGTCAGTGCATCTCATTAGGAGCAAAACTGGAGAAATGTTTTGATGATGATGATGATGAGTAAATTAATGACTTTGGCTTTATGACACATATTAGTCTTAGGGTAACTACACCTATGTGTTGTAGCTAGCTAGCTAACATGTATCCGTGACGTGTAATATTCTGCCTCATGCTGCTACAGTAAGAATACAGACTGTACACACAATGATTGCCCAAGAAAGTCAAATAGTGTTTTAGTCATTCTCTTACAGACAATACTGCTTAGTTGCCTAAAGATTATTTTTGGAGTTTGTGTTTGTTCTACGTGGGGAGAAGCTAGGCAGAGGACACCGAATCCCCTTGCCTGCATGTGCTTGTTGGGGCCATTTGAGCAATTTATCCCTCACACAGTATTTTGGATACAAAGAAGTTGATGACTCAAAGAGTAGATGTGAAAGGTCCATAACAACAATCTCCCCAAAGTGACTACGAACACCTCACTGCACCCCCGAAGAAAACATCATATGCAAGTATTCCCTTTGTAGAACTGTAGTATTTATTATACACGTTAGTAGTATATTTTTCTTCTACTGTATATATGTCATATATTGCCATAAGATATGGATCCTGAGTGGACAGCAGTCTAAGGCGCTGCATCTCAGTGCTAGAGGTGTCAATGCAGACCCTGGTTTGATCCCGGGCTGTATCACAACCGGCCGTGATCGGGAGTCCCATAAGGCGGCGCACAATTGGCCCAGCGTCGTCCAGGTTAGGGGAGAGTTTGGCCAGGGTAGGCCGTCATTGTAAAATAAGAATTTGTTCTTAACTGACTTGCCTAGTTAAATAAAAAAATACAAATAAAATAACTGTTCCTGCATACTGCGTTGTAAACTCACCTCGGTCTCCAGAGCAAATAAACTTTGTCTTGAATACAAGGCCTGTCTACTTACTTGCTACATTGAGTAACTAATCTATTATTTTATTGAAACATTTTTACTTGCCAACAAATTAAAGTTGAAATGATACACCAACTCACTGCATATATTTTTTGGGCAGTAAGATTGTAGCAAGTTACCTTCAAGTACATTTCATGAAGATCACAATGAATTGATCCAGAAGTTGAAGTCAACACTTTATTGGTTTCTTATGTAGCTGGAATCATTTCGTCACGTGTCAGTACACTTTTGAAAAAGATTATAGAAAACATTTAATCAAACTCAGTTAAATACATATCTACAATAGCTAGCAATATCTATAACACGATGCATTTGTGAGCATACCAGGCATTCTATATTATACTACAACATCAGTCTAACTGAATGTGGATGTTGTGTTGGCTGTATATTCCAGATAGGTTAAAATCAAATTTTACATTCCTGAATGTTCTTCCGCTGGTGAACCTGGTCTTGTGTTGGGCAACGGCAGCTGGTCTGACAGAACTTCATGCGCTCCATGACGTTGGACTTATAGACTATACACTTTGTCTCTTGCCAGCCCCATGCAGTCTTTTCTTCTTCTGAGTCAGATGATGTTAAGCTTGAGCTTGTTCCCGGCTGAAAGCTTTCATCAAATGGGTCTACAGGATCTGGACTACTAAAGCTGGTGTCAAGGTCATCATTAGAAGCAGCATGATTAGTTTGTAGGACACACACTAGTCAGTGATTAGTCAACATTTTACTACTTTGTCCCCATCAATACACACTCAAACAAGGTACCATACCCACACATGCCCCTCGTGTCAATAGATCATGCATGCTAACCTTCACACACACAACACCCACCCCCAACAGACACGAGTCAGTCACCCATACCATCCCCTCCTTACTAATAACTCTGCTTTATTTTCTCCAAAGCTTTGCATCAACAATCAACTAAGCCTGCATAATACACAGAAAACTACAGTAGAAGTTCTAGCCTACTTATAAACACACCAACAATGACAACAAGAGACGGACCATGTTTATGCCTGGCTCCAGTATATTTATTTGCTCATATTGGAGTCATGAAAAGATTTAGCAAATGTAAAAATAATAATTTATTTGATTTGTAAAGAGCTTTTCTCAGACCAAAGGCTCAACATATATATATATATATATATACACACACGGTACCAGTCCAAAGTTTGGACACACCTACTCATTCCAGGGTTTTTCTTTATTGTAGGATAATAGTGAAGACATCAACACATTGAAATAACACATAGAATCATGTAGTAGCCAAAAAAGTGTTAAACAAATGAAAATATATTTTATATTTGAGATTATTCAAAGTAGCCACCCTTTGCCTTGATGACAGCTTTGCACACTTTTGGCATTCTCGCAATCAGCTTCGTGAGGAATGCTTTTCAACTGTCTTGAAGGAGTTCCCACATATGCTGAGAACTTGTTGGCTGCTTTTCCTTCACGCTGCGGTCCAACTCATCCCAAACCATCTCAATTGGGTTGAGGTCGGGGTGATTATGGAGGCCAGGTCATCTGATGCAGCACTCCATCATTCTCCTTCTTGGTCAAATAGCCCATACACAGCCTGGAAGTGGGTTTTGTATCACATTTAAGGTAAGACCCAGGTGCAGACGAAATAACAAAAGTTTATTATTCGAACAGGGGCAGGAAAAAGGACAGGTCAAGGGCGGGCAGAGGTCAGTAATCCAGATAGGTGGGGCAAAGGTACAGGGCGGCAGTCAGGGTCAGAGCAGGCAGGAATGGTCAAAACCGGGAAACAAGAAAACAGGAGACGAAGGGCTGTGAGACATGGGTTTAACTCTGGATACATGAAAGGTAGGATATATACGAAGGGTACGGGGCAACAGAAGACAAACAGCAGAGAGGCTAGTGATTTTGGACATGGGAAGCGGGCAGTAAACCGGGGGGAGAGTTTGCGGTATTCCACTCGGAGGGGCAGATCCCGGGTGGACAGCCATACCTTCTGCCCGAGACGATACTGGGGAGCCAGGTTCCGGTGGCGATCCGCTTGTCGTCGATACCTGGAGGAGGTCTTGAGGAGGGCCGACCGGGCTCCTTTTCCGTGGCGTTGAGGCGATGGGAGAAGAAGGCGCAGGGATGTAGCTTGAGGTCCAGGGCAGAACGCTGAGACAGGACAGCCCCAACTCCGATATCCGAAGCATCTGCCTCCACCACGAACTGACGGGATGGGTCAGGATGAACCAAGATGGGAGCTGTTTGAGGTCCCTGGAACGCCCGGTCAGCAGCTGGAGACCACGTGAACGGAACCTTGGGCGGGGTGAGTGCTGACAGGGGGGAAGCCAGGGTGCTGTAACCCCGGATAAAGCAGAGATAGAAGTTGGCGAACCCCAGGAAACATTGTAGCTGCACCCTGGAAGTAGGCTGGGGCCATTCCACTGCTCTCACCTTCCCTGGGATCCATTTGTACACTCCCTGCAGCAATGATGTAACCCAGAAAAGAGATGGTGGAGCGATGGAACTCACACTTCTCTGCCTTTACAAACAGCTGGTTCTCCAGGAAGCATTGGAGAACCTATCGGACATGGAGCACATGTTCTTGGGTGGAGCGGGAGAAGATGAGGATGGCATCAAGGTAAACAAAGACGAACTGGTTCAACATGTCGCGAAGAACATCATTGTCCAGAGCCTGGAACACAGCAGGGGCGTTGGTGAGGCCAAATGGCATGACCAGATACTTGTAGTGACTGCTGGCCATGTTGAAGGCGGTCTTCCACCCGTCCCCTTCCGTATCTGCACCAGATGGTAGGCGTTCTGTATATCCAGCTTGGAAACACTGTGGCCCCCTGGAGCAGCTCGAAGGCAGAGGAGATCAGGGGTAGTGGGTAGCGGTTCTTCACCGTTATGTCATTGAGACCCCGGTAGTCGATGCACGGGGTCTTGTTCTTCTTCTCCACAAAGAAGAACCCTGCGCCAGCGGGAGAAGAATAAGGTCGGATGAATCCTGCAGCTAGGGAGTTCCCAATGTAGGTCTCCATCGCCTTGGTCTCTGGTCCGGACAGACAGTACAGTCTTCCCCGGGGCAGAGTCATGCTAGGGAGATGGTCAACCACGCAGTCATGTGGTTGGTGCGGCTAAGTGGCCCGGGCCTTGTTGAACACATGGGATGGCATATCGCTGCAGAATGCTGAGGTTGCCATGCTGGTTAAGTGTGCCTTGAATTCTAAATAAATCACAGAGTGTCACCAACAAAGCACCATCACACCTCCTCCTCCATGCTTGACGGTGGGAACCACACATGCAGAGAGCATTGTTGGAACCAACAATCACAAATTTGGACTCATCAGACCAAAGGACAGATTTCCACCAGTTTAATCTCCATTGCTCGTGTTTCTTGGCCAAAGCAAGTCTTCTCTTCTTATTGGTGTCCTTTAGTAGTTGTTTCATTGCAGCAATTCGACCATGAAGGCCTGATTCACACAGTCTCCTCTGAACAGTTGATATTGAGATGTGTCTGTTACTTGAACTCTGTGAAGCATTTATTTGGGCTGCAATTTCCAATGCTGGTAACTCTAATGAACTTATCCTCTGCAGCAGAGGTAAATCTGGGTGTTCCTTTCCTGTGGCGGTCCTCATGAGAGCCAGTTACAGTTGCCACTGTACTTGAAGAAACTTTCAAAGTTCTTGAAAATTTTCCCGGATTGACTGACCTTCATGTCTTAAAGTAATGATGGACTGGCGTTGCTCTTTGCTTATTTGAACTGTTCTTGCCATGATATGGACTTAGCCCTATTTGGTAAAAGACCATCTTCTGTATACCACTCCTACCTTGTCACAACACAACTGATTGGCTCAAACACATCAAGAAGGAAAGAAATTACACAAATTAACTTTGAACAAGGCACACCTTTTCATTGGAATGCATTCCAGGTGACTACCTCAAGCTTGTTGAGAGAATTGCAAGATTATGCAAAGAAAACAATGTCACGCCCTGACCTTAGTTGTCTTTTTTCTTTATTATTTTGGTTAGGTCAGGGTGTTTTTGTATATCTATGGGGTTTTGGTATGTCTAGGTAAATGTAGGTCTATGGTGGCCTAAATTGGTTCCCAATCAGAGGCAGCTGTTTATCGTCTCTGATTGGGGATCCTATTTAGGTCGCCATTTTGGTTTTGTGGGTTATTTTCAATGTGTAGTTGCATGTCAGCACTCGTTGTTATATAGCTTCACGTTCGTTTTGTTTCTTTGTTAGTTTGTTTAGTGTTTTTTCCTTCATTAAAAGAAGCATGTATGCTTATCACGCTGCGCCTTGGTCTCATCAACATGACAGACAAACGGTGGATACTTTGAAGAATCTGAAATGTAAAATATATTTTGATTTTTTTTAACACTTTTGCTTCCTACATGATTCCATAGGTGTTATTTCATAGTTTTGATGTCTTCACTATTATTCTACAATGTAGAAAATAGTCTAAATAAATACAACTTTTGACTGGTACTGTAAAAAAATACAAATAAACACTGAACATAGAACAGACAACAATCACAGCTATATACAGGTGTCGCCAGATCCGGAGGCCATGAGAACAGAATTAGAAATGGTCCTTGAAAGCTTCTCTGAACAGCACGGTTTTGAGTTGTGCCTTAAAGGAGGCCAGAGACTCACATGTGCCCGACGGTCTTATGTAACAAAATTTGAAATTGTGTTTTTTACATCGGATAGAAGTATAGACTCAGAAGCTAGAAAATTGTATATCATACACTGGAGTTGAGGAACAATGGGAAAGTAATTCTGCTTTGAAAGTTGATAAACTTGTAACCCCACTTTTGAGAAAATGTCCCTTGAATGTTTTGGTGAACCTACTGGAAAGCTCTTCTTTGTCTACGCCCATTCAGCATCGTTCACACCCTCTTAAGCCTTAGCCCCACCCATCTCCTTAAAGATTCACGTGAGGCCATGTGCTAAACAAAGTGAGTAGTTTAGTAAACAACCAAAGATTTCAAGACTAAAAGGGGTAAAAGTAGTAGCCTACAATAAGGAAAAACTCCAGGTAAAAATGACCTTTATCTAGTCCTTGGCCTATATCCTATTCTGACTTTGGTGCAGGTCATGCTGTTCTTCACATTGCCGTCTCTGGTAAACACACACTTTATCAAATCTAAGTTTATTTGTCACATGCACAGAATACAGAAGGTGCCAATGGTACAGTGAAATGGTAACTTACATAGTAGCAATATCAGAAACAGAAAGTGTCCAGATAAAAATATTTCATAAATATTAGATGATGTTTACCCAACACATTTGTTTAAATTGATGGGTCATGTGAAGGAAATGCTATAACCACCCCCAGCCACATCTAGCTAAGTGGATGGGTCACTATTGTCTAGACATGTACACATGTTCAATAGATGGCCGTAATCACCCCCAGACACACCTGGCTAACTTGATGGGTCTTGTAATCATCTGATGAAGTGGAGTCTTTTGTTTAGACATGTAGTTAGCTAGCTAAACAATGAACCGGCATAATCCCTACCTATACTACTACCAATACAAACATTGTCATAGCTGTAGTATGAATCTGCAGGTAGCTAAAGAGCTAACCAACGAAGTTCAATGTTAGCTCGCTAACATTAGGCTATAACTAGCAATGCAAATGGTTTCTGATTTGAATAATATTACTATACTGATCATATACGTAACGTTAGCTAGCGTGCCAGCAAGTTAACGTTCACTAGCTAGCGAACACTATGCTTTAACTTGCAATGAAAACAACTTTATAACAAAATTAGAAACTTATAATATCTGAAAATGTAGCTAGACTCTTACCCATATACATGGATGAATGCTTCACGGCAGACTGGAACCATTTAACTCAGTTTTGTTTGTGGCTACATCTTGTTTGGCCAGCGTTGTGTCAGGTCACTCTGGTTCACACTGACCGTGGTGTGTTCAGACAGTAGCCCATCACTTTTTTCAACTGATCTGTCGATATCGCCTGCTCAATGTTGAGGAAAGTAGAAAAACTTTTGTGGATTCTCGATGGCTAACGTTATATCTTTCAAAAACGTCACGGTAGAACGGAGTATCAACACATACTGAGCAGCTCATGTTCTAGACAGAAGCATGCTACATGGCAGACCAATCCAAACTCATCTCCCGGCATGTCCATTATCTCAACCAATCATGGCTAGCGGGAAGGTTCCTGCCTTTTTGCGTGGCTAAACCAACTAGGCTCGTAATTAAAAAATGTTAGTCGTATTTACGGATGGAATGCAGGTTTGTTATTAAAGCACATGAAAGTTCAAATGTTCCTGAAGGCATTTCTGCCAAAGAAACGCATTTTGATAAAAAATACATGTTTATGTTCAAATGCCTCTCCTGTGAAGTAGTGATGTGCGACATACAGTATGCCTAGTTTCCTGAAAAGGTCACAAATGGTGTCTGGAAGTGTGTTCCACAGCTATGAAGCCGCGCAACTGAAAGCCCTGTCCCCCATAGTTTTTAGTCTGCTGCGCGGCTGCTGAAGGGAGACAGACCTGGAGGAGCGAAGGGTGCGTGTGGGGCAGGAGTGTAGAATGAGGTCAGACAGGTACTTGGGTCCAGAGTTGTGGAAAGCTTGGTAGGAGTGAACCAGGATTTGGTAGTCAATGCATGAGCACATGGGGAGCCAGTGGAGGTTGAACAGCACTGGAATTATGTGCTCGTGGGGGGAGGTGTGGGTGAGGAAATGTGCAGCCCAGTTATGGACATATTGCAGCCTTTTTAAGCACTTGGCAGATGTATCAAGTCACTCTGTCAAATATCACACCCAGGTTGCGAACCTCACTGGACACCATCAATATTGAGGCTGTAGCTGCTGGTGTTGTTTTTAACGGTGCGAGTGCCAATCAGGATGTCCTCTGTCTTTCTGCAGTTTCACTGCAGGAAACTCAACTGCATCCATGCTTCAATGTCCTGTAGGCAGCTGACCAGGAGTGCAGTGGCATTGACAGTGTTTGTGGAAGCATACAGCTGAGTGTCCTCAGCATAAACGTGAAAGCCCAGTCAGTGTTTCCTCAAGATGTTTCCCAGTGGCAGCATGTAGATACAAAACAGTAGTGGCCCTAGGACCGAGCTTTGAGGGACCCCCTGTGTCTAACCGACTAGGACCGATGGCTACAAACTGGTAATGATTAGTGAGGTAGGACCTGAACCAGTCCAGTACAGCATCTGACAGGTCCAGGAGCTTCTCCATGCGGTCCAGCAGGGTGGCATGGCTGACTGTGCTGAATACTCCACTGAGGATCAGCAGTATGAGTATGCTGGCAGCCCCAGAGTCAGCATTCACAAGGAGGTCATTGGTGACCCTTACCAGGGCAGTCTCTGTGCTGTGTCTAGCTCTGAAATCCAACTGGTGACTTACACAACTGGTGACTTACTCACTGACTTACACTAGCTTGATGTCGATTCCGCTGCGAATGTTTATTGGATTGGACTCTGTAAATAGAACACACAGGCCAGTCACTGTAGCCTCTGCGGTAGTTAGCTAGTTAGCTAACGGTTAAAAAAGAATTATATCACAATATAGTCGGCTACACCAAAAAATGTTTCCTGTCAAAAAAAGCAGTTGTATAATCTCTAGGTGTCACGCCCTGACCTTAGAGAGCCTTTTTATGTCTCTATTTGTTTTGGTCAGGGTGTGATTTCGGTGGGCATTTTATGTTCTTTATTTCTTTGTTTCTGGCCGAGTGTGGTTCCCAATCTATCGTCGTCTCTGATTGGGGATCATACTTAGGCAGCCCTTTTTCCTCTGTTCGGTCGTTGTATTCTTTATTGTTTTGTCTTTTCTAAAGTTTGACTTCGTTAATAAATTATGTGGAACTCAAATGTGCCTTGCTCTCATCTTTCCGGCGACACCAGTTACACTAGGAAATCTACTTATCATACATAAAGTGAAATGTGTCCCTAGCGATCAAATAAACGTCACAATCCAACTTGTGTCCAAACCGCACCATATTCCTGTAAACAATGGTAGGTTTCGTGGTAGGAAGTCTCACGTGAAGAGCGTGGTCTAATGGCAGTCCGCTGTCGAACTCCTCAGGATTATGGTTAGGTTTGGACAAAAGTTGGATTCTGATGTTTATTTGACACATTTCACTTTATGTCTGGTAAGTAGAAGTCCTAGAGAGAATACATGTGCTTTTGTTGACAGGAAACTTTTTTTTGGGTGAAGCCGGCTACACTGTGGCATGGTTATTTTCCGTCGCCAACCACCAGAATACATAACACATTGGTTATTAGACCAGTTTTGACATCACTTTGCTTAACCAATATGGAGTAACCCTATGAAAGGAGCTATTTACCTAGCTATACACACATATGTTTGATCATGTGGCTGATCTTGTCTCTCTGTAGTGAGGCTCCAGCCTGACATAGACCTTCTGGTCCAAACGTTGCATGCAATATGACAGCATTCAACAGTGTGAATATGAGTGTTTATTTCCTTTCGATCTCTAGTGAGGCCTCTGCAACACTACCGTTCCCCCTTCTCTACTCTATCTCCTGCTGCTACCTACAGTCAAGGTCAAATTAAAAAGCCCATTTGTATCTCTAATTCTCTCAATGGCCAGAGTTAAGAGATGCTCCGTAATGGATTGGACTTAAAATAAGTGTTTTCCTCTCTAAACGCACATTAGAGACTGAGCTAGTCCCCAAACAAGAGGCCAGACAGCCAGTCAGCAGCGAGCTCCAGCTGTGCCATCACCCAAGTCCCCATACCACCCAGACCAGCTCACACATCTCTCTCTCTCTCTCTCTCTGCCTCCCTCTCTATTGAAGGCTCTCTCCTTGCTTTTTTGTTCTCTCTCTCTTTCTTAATCTTTTTCTCTTTCAACCTGGACTGAAACTCAAGCAGAGGTGTTAAATTGATAGTTATTTTAATTTGACTTAACGAGCAGAGCAGGCTTGACTGTATATAAACGTGAAAGCCTTAGCTAGCTACTTTCAGCCGCCCTGCCCCTCCATCTATCCTCCCGCCTGCCTGCCTTCTCCCTCTCTCTCTCTCCCGTTCTTTCTCTGCCTGGCCAGTGTGCCCTGTGGATGGTTCCATTGGAGTCCAGCTAATTACTGTGGTTATCTAGGACTCCCCCACCGCTAGATTCTAATTTCAAATAGCCCATGGTGCTTGGTGGTAGACGCAGCACACGGGGCTGAAGCGCAGGCAGGCAGCACGCCACGTAGCAACGCATGGCCCTTTCCATTTCAGACACCTGCTCATTAACGTTGCCTCCAAAACCAATCAGCCCGACGCTACATAGGTAGGCCGGATCCTATGGAGCTCTCCTCGCGTGACACCACTGATTTCTACAGCTCATTTTCAACAAAAACACCCAATGATCTACTTAACACACGAGGCGTCTAATGCATGGCGAATTGAACGGACGGATGGATGCTGAACTCAATCTGCCTGGGACCTGTGGGTAGGTTCGTACCGTAACAGCCTTGTTGTGAGCTGATCTCTTGCCTTCAGTGAGGTCTCCTACAGGACCTAGACTCCTCTGTATCATTTGTGGAGGTGAGAGATATTCAAACAGTAGTTTGAGGCCAACAATTAGGCTTGGGAGCATTGGGGAGACGCTCAAAGAGAGACGTGAGCGTGTCTAGTAGACGCTGCAGACAGCCCTGGTGCAGGTAAAGCCCTGACATGTAATTTAATATGTGGAGAGACGAGAGCACTGGGACTCTCATTATTGATCTGCAACACTGTTTGATTCACTGGAGTTAAGTTCTATGTTGCCATAACAACACTTGAAAGAGTAGATTGTAGTTGGTGTGCGCCTCCGTGCGTTTGTGTTTGGACATGGGCAGAGAGGAGGAGAGGGTGGTCGAAGTGGGAGAGGAGGATTCTGCTCTCTCCTACCATGCTGGTCTGGATGACACTGACAGAGGTGGAGGAGGGAGAAGGAGGGAGGATGGAACACATCAAGAACATTATAGAGGGACTTGAAGGGCTTGTAACAGGGAAATTGAGGATGAGAGAATGAATCTGTCGTGAGCTGGACATTTTTTATGTTCGGGTTAGATAATAAAATATGAATTTGTGGGTGCTTCTATTTGTCCTATTTCACACATGTACAAGTGTGTATTAATACACGTGTGAATCGGAAATGTGTTTCTTGGATATCCCACCTCAGAGAGTGGGGTCACAGCCAAGGGTCCAGGGTTCCGGTCTTGAAGCACGGTTTCGACTGCTCCTAGTCTTGCTTCGTTGCTGCAGTTTAACTAATGCCCGGGCCAGAAAGACAGTTTCCATAGACGGCCATATAGAGAATTCAGATTTGAAAATTCCTAATAAGACACTTTAGTCATTACCTTTTGTGCACAAAACATCCATTGAATTGTTCAAAGAATTGAATTGGCGACAGATTTTCATGTGAATATTCTAAAATCCGCACAAAAACAGTATGCACATTTTCCCACCAGAGATGTTTTTCCATCAAATTGACTTGTTGGGGATAAAAGGCTGTGTGTGATGGTGTAGTGCAAACATACAAATACCTTTTGTGCTGTAAATACCCATGTACTGAATAAAAAATACAAGTTAAATAGGTTTCTACTGAATGTTTTCTCACAAAAACTTAATTGCATTATATAGCTAGTGTGCCCACTGGTGTCAGCCAACAGCTCACAGATACAATGCAGGTATAGCCTACATGATGAGATTATTATGGACAAATGAACAAAATAATGTTTATTTGTCAAACGGCAGTCAAGCATCGATGTCACCAGAATAAGACCCGCGATAAGTTTTGTTAAGGAGCAGCAAGCTCATCACCTTGCACTTTCACCACCCTGTAAAGTTCATCATAACTTATTTCATCTGTACCTTAATAAACTGCATGCTTTCCCGACGAGTCGTAGAGGGAGGACCACACATGTCATCGTGTGACTCCATGTTTACTTCGATAGGATGGTTATAATATCAACATTTGCACGTAATAGCATTTCCACCAACATGTATTGCATAGTTCATTTTACCTACACAAAACGATCCCACGTTGTCTAGCGTATTTTATTTTGTCGACACATTTTCTGTTTCCATCAGGACTTTATCCGACACTTTACTCGCATAAAAGGGTTGGAAGGAAACCTGGTGACAGCCGAAGATATTGATATTTTATATTCATCCAATGTCTGCCATGTTTTTGGATGCCGTTGTGACATCGTCGCTGCTCGCGCTACACTGAGTGCGTGTGAATCTGGGCCATATAAAGCAGGCGCAACCCCGACATAGACAGGCCATGAATCGGTTCATGCGAACGTGAGTCGATTACGTTGAAAACAAAGCTCGGATATGTTGGACACAGTATCTAGTTCTTTTATACCTCAGTGGTCACGGCCAGCATCTGCATTATCAACAGCGACCTTGGAGCGCGATGGGACAAGGACATCCCGGCCCGGCAAAACACTCCCCTAACCCTGGGCCAATTGTACATCGCCTTGCACTGCGATACAGTGTCTTAGACCACTGCACCACTTGGGAGGCCCCATCCACAAAGTTTTTCATTCTGATAAATTGCCTTGCAAAGTATCAAAATACTACTTAAACAGGAAAGACTTAAATAATTTAATTTAAATATTTTTTGATCACAGAAACAATAAGAAAATATGGAAAAATACATAAATAATGAAATGGTAATTGTATAAAGCAGCCCGTGTAATCATCTGCCAGAGAGTAGCCACAATCGCCCCGAGCCCCAAGTAATACATTTGGGCCAGATAACTCACACCAGAATTTGCCAGAGTTCAATCTGCATCCTAACCATAAATACTGCTGAAGGCGGGCCACATGACGTCAGCCGGAATCGGCCCAGATCTACTTGTCACGATCGTAGTATGGAGTAGACCAAAGCGCAGCGTGGTTAGAATACATTCTTCTTTATCAATGAACACGAAGAACACTTAAACAAAAACAACAAAACGAATAAGACGACCGTGACCGCTATATAAACACTGCGCTAACATGCAACATAACATAGACAATAACCCACGAAATACCCAAAGAAGATGGCTGCCTAAATATGGTTCCCAATCAGAGACAACGATAAACACCTGCCTCTAATTGAGAACCCATGTAGGCAACCATATACCTACATAAACACCTAGATGGAAACAACCCCATAAACCTACAAAACCCCTAGACAGTACAAACACCCTAGATGAGACAAAAACACACATCCAACCCTCGTCACACCCTGACCTAACCAAAATATATAAAGAAAAAAATATATATATGCCCCTCTGAATGAGAGCAGGTTTGATGAGAAAGAGTATGTCTTGTGTGGTCATTAAACAGGACTGGAAACTGAATCCACGCCCAGTCTTTTGACTTTAGAATAGACTCATAGATTGATCCAGTCAGATTGTTAAGGTGGGAGAGAGGACCTCCGTTTCAGACGGTACTCTTAGGCGGCCACCAGATGGCACACTTTCTCCCATCAACCAGCCAGTCACTTTACATGACAAGGTTAGACAGCGGGAGAGGGGAAAGTTTGGGTAAGAGACCTCGAACCAGTGCTTTGTGACCCACCCTAAACATATCCTTGATCACATAGAATTACACAAATAATCCATATAGAATTACATATTTAATAGGCTACATATAGGGTTATAGGATTTACAGTATGCTCAAACATCTGCTCAAATACCTATGTACAATTCTGTATTTTGCCAAATATTAGGTAGGCTAATTGGGTTTTTGAAGGCTTTCTTGTGTGTGTTTGTTTGTTTATTCCAAGACATCAGTAGCAGGCCTAAAATGATTTGACAGTTAACCTTCTCCATATCAAATATAGGCTTCGTTGGCAGTTCATAAAATCTAGGCAGGAAATAGGGAATTGAAGCCCTTGAGATTGTGAATTTTGTAGTTTCCAAATATTTTGTTGTCAGCACTTCTGATGGAGTCCCATTATACCATATGCATAATTCAGAAATACAAATATCTTTGTTGACAAGAGCAAAGCATATCATTTACAAGTCTGTCTAGTTGGGCTAAATTCAGGCCTGGGAATTAGGAGATTAATTAATAAAGCATTGCCCCGACTGGCTCGTTGCTTTTTCATCAATAACACTGAGGCTGAACGCAGCCCGAGTGATTTTCACACCCAGGAGAGAGACAGGGCTATGAGAGAGAGAACACAGTGCTGCTAATGCAAAGGTTAGACTCTCAGAGGCAAGAAAAAACATCCCCTTCAGAAATAATCATTTACATGTGTTCATGTTGAATGAGAGAGGGAATGATAAATGAGGTCCAGACAACACACTTTATTTGGATAGCATTTTGGATTGTCCATCTATACATGCTCTACAGATGGTCATACTATCAACAAACAATCTGTTGACAAGCAACTGCTTGCTAAGGTCAAGGTTCGGTTTAAAATAAGGGTTAGGGTAAGAGTTAAGTTGAAGGTTTTGATAAAGGTTAGAGCTAGTAGATTGTTTGTTGAAATGTTACTGATCGTGTAGATGGTCTGTAGAGCATCTACAGATGGACTGACTATCCAAATGAAGTGTTACCATACATTGCTATCATTTTAGAATACAGTATATACACTTGCCTGTAATTCAACATGCACTAACGGTTGGTATTTCATATCCAATCCTGGTGAAATAGCATGTAACCCAGAAAATCTGACTCAATTTGTCTGCAATTCATACAGAAACCAACCATCCATGTTCAGTATTAGTGATGTTTTAAAGTCTATTTGGTCTTTTACTCATAGAATGGCAAACAGGTTGAGTCAATATGCTGAGAGCTTTGGTGGCTGGCAGGCATGACAGACTCTCTGAGAGGGAGTGGGAGAGTGGAGGGTTTTTACTGGATAGTGGATGGGTATGGGGAAGGATGGAGGGAGGGAGGGAGGGATGGAGGGAGGGAGGGATAGATGGTGGGAGATGGAGGGAGGGAGGGCTGGTGGTTTGGTCACTGACTGGTATGGTGGTGGCTAGAATTCCTAAGCCTGCTGTTTCTTTTCTGGGCCATGCCTCTGAAAACTAGTAGCAGCTTATGTCCTATCTCTCTACCCCTCTATGCTCTATCCCCTGCCTTTTCTCTTTCTCTCTCTCTCTCTCTCTCTCTCTCTCTCTCTCTCTCTCCCTCTCTCTCTCTCTCTTTTTCTCTCTCTTTCTCTCTCTTTCTCTCTTTCTCTGTGAGTCTCTTTAGTCCTCTCTCCGTCTTGCTCTCTCTCTACCCCTCTCGTCTCTCTCGTCACTCTCTCTCCCTCCTCTTTCTCTTTCTGTTAGCCCATTGAAAAAAAGAGCATTTCCCTGTAGCTAGGCAATGGAGCAGCATTAGCATTTCATCCAGAAGAAGCACTGTGGGAACTTTGCAAAGTTTACTCATACAGCATGAAAGCATTGGTGGGGGGTTGGGCTTGCTACTCTAATTGTTAGCAAAAACTTCCATGGCACTGAGGTTTGCAGAGGGAAAGGGAGAATGCACTGCGTCGGTATACCACCAACATATTAGGGGACATATTACAGATGGTTGGCTTGATTTTGGATTGCTTTTAGGCTGAAGGATGATTTTAATGGCATTTTGATGTAGTGATGTAATCTTGGCCCTCTTTCATTACTCCTGAAGAGAACTGTTAGCTGCTCTGAATGGCAAGGCAAACAACACGGTTGTCTCTTTTCCCTTTCATTTTGTTGGCCACGCTCCAAAACGCTGGACAGAACGGCCAGGCAAGGCCTCAGAGTGCGCAGCTAGCCAGTAACAGACAAACACCTGTCCTATAGACTTCACTGCACTTTCTGTACTCTCTCTCTCTCTCTCTCTCTCTCTCTCTCTCTCTCTCTCTCTCTCTCTCTCTCTCTCTCTCTCTCTCTTCAGAGATGGAGCCCCTCCCCAATTCAATAAAAACAACATGTACAAACCAACCATGAAGCATACTGTGGAAACAGAGCTACAGCGTGACTTTTTCCAGTATATTTGAATATCAGCAAGTTTCCCAAGGTGGTGTCTGCTGCTGCTGTATTCATTGTTAGCCACCAAGTCAGCAGTGACATTCTAATCAGGGTGGGGACGGCCAGCCTTCCTTCGCCCACCCTGAAGCTACTATAGGAAGACGGTGGCTGGCTCATTACAAACAAGAGCGTAAACCTGCCGGTCTGTGTCTGAAATAACACCCTATTCCGTATGTAGTGCACTTTTGGTGTCCGGAATGGCACCCTATTACCTGAATAGTGCACTACTTTTGTCTAGAGCCATATGGACACGGGTCATAGTGCATTACATAAGGACCAGGGTGTCGTCCCAAGCAGACGTATCCTGTATACAGATTCTGTTGCGAAAACATTTATTGAACGGGAAGCAAACGAAACGTGGCGGGACCTAACTGGATTTGTCCAATAGGAACTTCAGTTTTGCAACTGCTTGGACTAATGATTTACACCCCAGGATTGATCTGCCAGCCAGATCCCCCGAAACACTATCTGTAGGCATCTCATACTGCGCTTTATTCTCTATGTAGTACCATGGCCCATGGGGATTTGGTCAAATGTAGTGCTCTATATAGGGAATAGGGAGCCATTTGGGATGCACACTCTGTCTTCCACTTAAAGTAAGCTCCAGCCAACCTGACAGTCAGACACACACAGAAAAATGATACCAAGCCAGAGAACGAAGAAAACATTCCTTAATTAATGACAGATTACATTTCCATGCTTCAGAACACAGAAATTACACAAAGCTATGAGCCGATCCTAATTTCCAATGTAATTGTTGCATCATGTTGCTCCATCCTCATATAAACATTTCAACATTTTCATTGTTTTTCTTCATTTTATTTTTTGGGGCGGGTTTTGGAAAAAATACCCCAAAAAACTGTGATGGTTTTTAACATTTTTAAAAACACATGGAAATGTTAAATCACTTTAAGCTCCCACATAAAAGTGTCAGGGCTTGGAACTTGTAATACTCTAGGTGTATTGGGGTTGTGAGAGTTTCAGTTTGGAGGTGCGTTCTCTGCTCTGTGAAGTAGTTTCCCCAGCTCTGAGCCAGCATTGCAGTGTTGTAGAACTCCTCAGGGATGCCCCTCTGTCTCACCTGCTGTTTGAGGAAATGTGTAGAAGCAGCTCTAGCAGTCCTTCAAAGACACTCACTCAGACTGAGGAGAAATATTGAATATAACACTACCAGGGTCAAGTAACAGTGTTGTAAAGAATTTTTTTGGGTCTTTTCCAACGCTGTTATATTAATCAGGATTTCATCTGGTCCTAGGGGGATGTTGGTGGTGCGTTTAGATGGTTTTGTTCTGTCAGTCATCATAAAGGGAAAGCAGGCTTCGGTGATTCTGACTCTAACTGTTCTGTGTTAGCTCAAGGTTCCTGTTGTATCAGAGGTTTCCATGCATGGATGGATGGTGTTAGACCTATTTCCCCTTTAGCTGAAGCATATTGCCTCCTAGGAGTATAGGTGCATGTGCTCTATACAATCAGTATATATATGACTATAAGAGAAGTGAGCAGACATTACAGAAATGGCCACATAAAATACTTCTATCTTTTCATTACTCCATGCTGTCACAATTCATAGTGATTTGTTTGCATCTTTGACAATGTATTCATTTTCAACCATCTGACATTTATAAGACACATTCAGTATCTCATTATAGAGCACTGTGACCCTCAGTGCTCGGCCTGTCAAATACCTTAGGCACAATCCCAGCATAGATGTCCACGGATGTCCTCTTCCCTTCCCAGACATTACAGCATCGTCTTCCCGTCCATAGAGTCCCTCCCTCCCAGCCGCCTCTTCTCCAACCCCCCTGCCTCCACCCTGCTCCCTCCCTGCCAACAGCAGGCCTTTTTGTATAGGGGAATTCACTCTGGATTTCACTCTACAATTAATGTGAAAGCAGCATAATGCCTGCGTGACTCCCGGTGCCTAGTGGTGCGCCATTTATCATCACAGTTTTACATTGACCTTGACACCCACTTCATTAGAATAAAGATTGTCTACCATTTAGGTTACATTGTTCCTCTGCGCACAGAGCCCATGCAAATTCTGTCTGCCAGAGAGACGGCGAGAGAGGAAGGAGAGAGACAGGAAGGAGTGAGAGTGAGCGAGGAGAGGAAAGAGAGGAGCGGCCACTCTGTCAGAGGTCATCTGCATTAAATGATTGCAGCTATTTTCCAACTGCTTCTTTTCATTCGGTTCAATTCAGCCCCCCCCCCCCCAACTCTCTCTCTCTCTCTCTCTCTCTCTCTCTCTCTCTCTCTCTCTCTCTCTCACTCTCTCACTCTCTCACTCCTTCCCCCATGGATGGACATTGAACTATTTTCAGTCAGCCGGGCTCCTAGCCGCTCCAAGGAAGGCTTTTTAATGATCTTTAAATAGGAACACTTAATTGTCTGCTAAGAAATGCTTGGTTAGGACTGAGACAGAGAGAGAAAATGGAGGGAGGGATTTTTCTCCGCCCTCTCTCTCACTCGTTCCCCCCTCTCTCTCTCTCTCTCTCTCTCTCTCTCTCCATGGTCCTCCTCCACAAAATAAAAACTTTCTCTTGTATTCTGTTGACAAAGGAGTCACTTTTCTAGGGGCTGCTCTGTATCAGGGAGGACGCAAGGCGTCTAGAAAGAGGACCAGAGGAGAAAACGTCTCTCTTTCTTCCCTCCCTCCCTCCTCCCTCCTTCGCTTCCATCATTCCATAGGGTTTTAATGAATCTCCATGATTCCCCCACATCAGTCACAATAAG